>NW_026250417.1:600000-877125 GCF_024521635.1 Tricharina praecox
CCCCGGGGCTAAAAAGCTCACCCCCGGACTAAGAAAACCCCCCCGGTATGTAGTAACCCCCAACCCCATAATCAGTATAAAACAGAAACAGAAGCATCGCATTTTTTTTCCCGGTCTGTCCGGCTCAACTAACTAACAAGTATGTACCTAATACTTACCCGCGCGCGCCGCACAAAAGATCGGATCGGATCTCGGGATCTCGGGATCTTTCTCCCAGAGTCCAGCTCCTTCGTAAAGCTGAAACCCAACGAGTTCGAGTCTTCGAGTCTTCGAGTCTTCGAGTCTTCGAGTCTTTGAGTCTTCGAGACGACACTGGACCGTGGCAGTGACGTATATGGTAAAGCTAGCTTCCTGGCCATGGGGGGGGAGCTGAGCTGAACTCAGCTATTACTCTACTCTAGTTAGCCCCGGTCCATCCCCCGGGATCGAGCTCTCACTCGGGAGTCGGGCCTCGCTACTCTAGCTACATGTTCCCGGAAGCTGGGACCGGCATAGTTAAATACGCCTCGGCAACGGCGTCCTCGTTACAGTACATACAGACTTGAAGCAATAGACGAAGTTACCTAGACGAAGTATTTGTGCCGGCCTGTCTGTCTGTATGCTTGGCAAAAACTTCATTTCGTGAATCGTGAGGGCTACAATGTACCCACAGGATTCGTAAAATCAAAGGGGGACGTCAGAAGTTTTGTCCTTGAGCTACTACATGCTCTGGAGCTTCCTATTCAAGCTCACGAACGGAGTTGAGACGTTTTCGCAAGGAAGCATGTTACGCTAGTTAAGGTTAAAGAAGCAAGAATGGCACGTGGTAGATCGTCGATCACCGGTATATCACTCGGACCGAAAGTTCACATCAAATACCGTCCATGAAATTCCGGTTAAACTAGTGACTAAAATACTACTCAGGAGAAACTACGAAGGCAAGAAGAAATGAGAGAGTGTGTGTGAGAGAAAAGAATCGCACAACTTTTACACTACGGAACCGAACCCAAAAAGTGAAAATGGCGGTCAAATACATCATTATCAATTCCGGATGGAAAGAGAAAGAGGAAGAAAGGCCCGGCAGTGGCTATCAGAAGTGTCCACACAATTTAACCCACACGGGAGGCAGAACCCAACGACCGCTTGGGATGAACGTCAGCGAAGTTCTCCAAACCCGTCCATTGGATCTCATACCACGCGGATGGTCTGACAGAGCATCGTCGCCTATGGCATGCCCCATTGGTGAAACATCTGGAGGAGACGTCGACCCGCGTGTTCCTCCAGCTCCGTTCCGTCTCGGGCAATCTTGACATCCCGGCCACCGTTCAGGCTGTTGCGTATGCCCCGCGTGCGATGGAACGGCAATCGAGATGTGCAGAGCCACTCCACTCTGAACGGTCTGCCCCATACTTTCGACACCACCTTCCCAATCTCGGAGCCGTCCTCGTCCGACTCCTCGTCGCCGTCACTCAGCGCCTCCCAGAAGATACAATCCCGTGCAGAGTCGTCGATGATGCGGCCTTTTCGTGCGGTTTCCGTGGCGGCGGTGTAGATGGCCTTTGGGAGCTCGGCATCGGACTCCACTTGTTCGCTGTGGGATTTCTGTACCGGGGTTTGGCTCGGTAGCTCGGTGGTAGAGATTTTGTTCGACAGATCGTTTGTGATCTTGGACGTCATACGGGCGTATCCATAGTATTCCCCCGACTTGTTTGCAGAGAAAATTAGAAACACACTTTCGGCGGCCTGGAGTAAACAAAACTTCATATCAGCAGATGGTCGTTGATACCAAGGTGGGTGATTCAACTCACCTCGAATGCCTGGTTTAGCGCAGCTTCGTTGTGGCTCTGGGTTGCCCAGACTCCATTCTTCTGGCTCAACTCCAAATCCTCTACAGTCAGACTCTTAAGGATAAAGTATCTGAACTTAGCGTTGGTCCGGGGGACCCTCGCTCCCGACGGTCCGGTGGGTGGTGCCCGGCCAACTTCCAGTGCCGATGCGGTTTGATCCTGGGTCTCAGCCGCTGCGTCGATCGCAGCGCAGCCTTCATCACCACTTGCCTGGCCCGAAGCATCGGGCGGTGAAGGCGTCAATGAATCCGCCGCATTGGCAGCTGGCGCAGCGGGACCCCGAGGCCGGAGCCTGCACACGAGACGGGTTCCCTTGAACTTAGCATTGTTGAACCGCAACATGGCCTGGTCACGGGCCGCTTCGGTGCGATAGTTGACAAATCCACAATTGCTCTTGGGAATGAGCCGGACACTTTCGAGTTCGTGTCCGAAGCAGAGAGAGAAGTGATCCTTCAAGGCCGCTACGTCGGCCGACAACGGCAGATTACCCACCCATAGCGCGTAGCCAGTTTGTTTCGGCTTCCTCGGAGGACCTCGTGGAACTGACGGCGAGGATGGGTGGGTAGGCGTTGCGCTGCCAATGTTCGGAGTGCTTTTAGAGCTGCCTTTAAACCCACCTTTGGAATTAGAATGTGTCTGGGAGAAAGCTGTGCACACATTTCAGAGAAGCAACTCACTGGCAGCAGCGCCCCGGACTGCCGGAGATAGATGGTATCCGCCTGGATGTCCGGCGCCGTCGGGTTCGGGTCCTCTTTTTCGGCGAGGTACACTATGTCTTCGGGGTTGCTCGGGTGCGACGGGGTATGGTTGTAAATGACCCACTGGGCCCTGGGGCATCTGTAAAGGCTGTTGAACGTAGTTCATGGGTGGGGCGTAGTAGTATTGTGTCGGTGGTTGTTGCTGCTGGTGCTGCTGATTCTGCTGCTGAGGTGGTGGATACCATGTTTGTCCGACATGATTTGGTACATTGCCCGGACCCGGGGCAACTGGATAGGAAGGCGGCGGATAATTCGCCGAGAACGGCACCTGGAAAAGCACCTCGCCTTGAGGGTCTGGGTGGAATGTGGTGTATGACTGCTGGCCATAAGTGTAATAGGTTGGTGACTGCTGGTAGCTATGGTTGTACATGTCCGCCGGTGGTCCTCCACCGAGGCCACCCTGATATTGCTGTATTTGTTGTGATATTTGGTACGCAACAGCAGCTGGAGAGGGACCGGTTTGGAACCTTGGTTTGCTGTACGCGGGAGCATGCGTTGACGGATGAGGACCCTGTTGCATGTGATGGGGGTGTCGCGAGGGCTGTAGCGGAAGTTGGCCTGCCACGGGCAAGGCTTGCGGGGAATAGCCAGGGCCTGGTACCGGCAAATTTCGTTGCATAGCATCCATGTTGAAGGGTGATGGCGTCGACGATGTGGAGGGTGCATTTCCAACACTGTGTGGTCTCTGGATGGGCTGATGATGGTGTGCGGGAACGAACGGCTGTGGCGGTGGCTGATGTGCGGGGAATTGAAATTCCTGCGGAACGAAGGGAGCGGACATATCGTCGGTTAGCTGCGGAGGAGGTGAAGGATAGGGCCGGATCGACGCTGGAGGATGATGGTCAGATTTTATTGCCGATTCAGGGGGGAAGTGGCTACAGAAAATCCCACCAGCATTCGAGGGCGGTAGCGAGGAGGTAACGATAACATTTTGAAGGGGCTCAACGATGGTGTCCATGACGAAATCTTAGACAACGCTGAACTCAGTCAACTTTTCATCTATGCGATGCAGCCGGCCACCACACGGAATATAAGGGAAGAGCATGTTCACAACATGTCGGGGGAGTCGGTGATGCGAATAGGGCGGAGAGAAGGTACTCAAGGGGGCTACCGATGGATCATGGAATGTACTCACAGAAGAAACCAAGTGCCGCTCTCAAAAACTTCCAATGAGCAAAGATACGCACTAGTGGAGGGATGCTTCTGGCTCCTGTCCAAGCCGCCGGACCAAGCAAGCGGAACGGTTAGAGATGCAGGTGTTATGTCTCAGGCCAAGAGACTCCTTTGAGTCGAGTACGGCCCAGAATCCCTGGGTTCGGAAGGTTGGAGGAGGCGAATCACCAGCCGGCAAGTGTATGCAGTAGTAGGCTCGAAAACAAGGAGTTCCCACTGGTTGACGGCGAGCAGTTCGTAGTAGGTAAGTAAGTATGCAGCCCTCTATGTTTAGCTCGGTGTGGGCGAGGGCAGCAGCACCGTAGCACACGGAAGATCTCGAAAGGAAAAGCAAATTGTAGGGACCGCAACGCTCCACACTAGAAGGGCCGAAGCTCTGGCCTATCAGGAAGTGCAACAACAGCCCACGTCACTGGGGGGTGTGTGGGGTCCCGGGTGTGAGGTGGTAACAGGCGCCAGACGTCCAGGTCAAAGATTTGACAGCCCACGGAGTTTCCGCGTACCTGCTTAACTGGGAGTAAGGTTATATGGGATCGCAGTGCGGGGATGAGGAGTCTTGCTGGGGGTGGCCCAAGAGATTGAGCTGAAGAGTGGAAGTGATTATAAGTTAACATGTGAGGTAGAGGAGGATTGATGGGGGTGGTTGGTTACAGCGCACAGAACGATCGTGTGCGTCTCGGGGAAGCTGTGCGTACCGGTTGAGCGGCTGAGAGAGGCGTGTCCCTGGCCACGGGCAAACGAGTGCAGGCGGGATCTTTGAACGCAAGCAGGTGCTCCGCTGCGTAACCGTCAGAGGGAATAAGAAAGGAAGGGGTGATTTTCCGGCGACTGTGGCGAGGGACGCGAAAGCCGTAGCACCGTTTAGGCGGGACAGGAGATAATGGCGGTCTTGCGTATTTTCTGCTTTTAGATTTCGAGTTGCCAGGGCCCAGCAGAGCAGAGCAGTGCGTAGTGAGCAGTGAGCAGTGAGCAGTGAGCAGTGAGCAGTGAGCAGTGAGCAGCGGGCAGTGGGCAGTGAGCAGTGAGCAGTGGGCAGTGGGCAGTGGGCAGTGGGCAGTGGGCAGTGGGCAGTGGGCACCAGTAGCACCAAGCAGCAGGCCCGTATGCGGAGCCCATACCGTATTCTACACAAGTAAGTAAGTAAGTGCCATATTGCTGTTGTCGTTACTGAACCGATGCGTTCTCCAGCCAGTCTAGCCTGCCTCTAGCCTAGCGGAGTGGCGGGTGCCACAACTCGATCACCATTAGGCATCGCGGAAAAATTCGACATGCGTATGATACTTACCCACTTGGTACTCTACAAGCTTTGTGCTAACCCTTGCCCGCTGTGATTTCCACCCTTTGGTGCCGGGGTCACCACTGCAGTCGCAATTTTGGGGAATGCTTGGGTCTTGAGGCTTGAGGCTTGACAAGGCCCGGTATGGAAATAAACGTGAGAAGCAGACCACACAAGGCCGCAGAGTACCTGGGTAAGTAGGTACTCCTGGTCTGTCCATCTTGACCGATCTCCGACAAACAGACAAAACGGATCCGAGCTCCCGGGCCGGCGATTCGACTTCCAGTGCGGTGAACAGGATCGAGTGAAATCAACACTTTCGCAAGCCTGCGAAAGGGACCTACAACGCCCCAATCCCGCGGAGACACTTCCCACCCACCGGCCCCGACTTGACGACTTTGTAGGTAGTACTCTAGAGTACCATATGTACATGCTGGGAGCGTCTCAATTCTCGAGTCCAACACGACCGAAAAGTCAGCAGGAATGGCGGGGCCAAGATGGGTATGTACTCCATTGCCAGTCCCCGAACCATGGATAGCACTTGCGAATGCTTGCTGCGAGTTCTAGAACATAGTTATCGGTCGGAGGCGCACAACAGCACGCCGGATATAAGGCCGCCATTCCGCAGCACACCACGGTCGCAAACGCGTCAAAAGTCGAAGGTGTCGAAACCTCACCATGGCAAAAATTTCAGCTTCCGATCGCACGGCTCGAAGGTGGAGTAGGTATGTAGAGTACAGTCGAGCTGGCCAATTCGTGGCGGTCGAAGCCAATTGGCTGCCCGGTACCTGCCGCATCCATACCTACGGTTGCGATGGCGCACGCAAGCCACCTGGTCATCTCACCCGGATGAGATGGGGATCTTTGTGGCGGGCTAGCGGCCGCATCAAGGCACCTCCGGTATGTACCGGTAGAGTAGGCACGGTAGGTAGGTCACCGCGGCAATCCGAATTCTGTTCGTTTCAGCTTGCTGAGAGCTGTTTGTTTTTCCTGAGAAGAAAACAATCATCCGTAACCAGATTCCCAGTTTTCGATACTTAATCCGTTTCCGCGAGGAGATTCGATTTGCTCGGGAGCAACACCCGACGATCAGCAAGGGTCTCTGCAATGCACATCACCTGCATGGTTGCTGGACAGTGATCACCGCCACCAGCAAGTGAGGTGGCGTCCTCATCCAGAAGCGGCCCAGCAATTTCCAAAAGAATGTCCGACTCTCAACGCGCCGTGGACCTACCTACTGTAGCCTGTAGGGGGATTCGGACGGAATAACGATTCTCCAGGTCGTGGGTTTGAGGTTCCGTACCGGGGGCGCCCCGGTTACATGCTGGCCGGGTGCGGCTACTGCGCGGCTAATCGGGACGAATGGCAGACCGCAGCACACGAGAGGATCGAGCGGTTATGCATGGTTGTACGAATCACATTTTGCCACCCGGTGTGGCAAAGAGCTAGTACTTAGCTACCCTCGACGACGCAGCGCGGCGCAGCACTGCCGATCGGTTGGGATCGCTCAAAAGTCCATGACGGCTTAACATTTTGACCAAGGGCTCGCATCTGAACGTACATGCTACCGGCGTGCGCGGCCACTGCGCTGAAGCGCTAGCATAGGTAGGTAGGTAGTTGTCTGGTCTTCCGATTCTCGGATTCTGAGCTCCGTGGTGATGGTGGTGGTGGTGTTGTTCGACGACGCACCGTGAATAGAGTACCGAGACGGCGCGCAGATGTCGCGATGATCCAGGGCTCAAAGACGTCTGCTGCAGACGCCAGACCGTTAGGTACCGTGAAGTATGCACCAAATGTAGGTTGGGGAAGCTCGAACGTGAGACGAAAGTGAGGAATCTGAGGAATGAGGCAGGCCATGCACAGCCACGCGGCAGACCCGCACAATCCCGGTCGGATCGATAACCCAATCGGCCCCCAAGACCCCGACCAGTCTTCACTTTCTTTTGGGTGCGCAGCAACGGAAGCGAGACAACTAGATCTTTTCCCCGGAGCGCCAAGTCTGCTGTAAGTAGCAGAATTGTTAGAAAGGGCGCAGAGTCGCAGAGTCGCAGGTCCCCACTGCAATGAAGTGGGGGCAGGTGATGACCATTGTGGCGAATAGCTCCCCTTGGGGCTGCAATGATCGCACCGATTGGCACGTCATTCCATGACAGCGCGGGCCGCTCAGTGATGGGGCTCGATGGATCCTGCAGGCAATGCCACGAGGTGGCTGTGTCGAGCGGATTTAATATCGGCGGGAAACTGGCATATGCATAACCCGAGTCTCGACTCTCGACTACCTACCTGGGTAGGTACCGATAACTATCCCCCTCAGCCGGAGACGGCACTGAAAGTTAACGACGGTATGCAAGTGGCTTTCAAACACGCGAGCGTAGGGAGGACGGTGGCGCTCCACGTACATACCTGTTTCCTTCGCTTCAATTCTCCAGCTTCTCACCAGCATTGCAGCACTGTTGCTAATCAGTGCCGTTTCGTCCGATCTTTTGTCGCCCTGCTCCGATGGCGATCGTGTGCCCTAGGTAGACTATAGTACCTAGCATGTACCGGCATGCCGCCTCTGTCGAGGTGAAAACAGAAAGCCTCAAACATCCAATGGCAACCATGTGGTCCATAGCAGTACCGAAAATGCCGGAGGGAAGGGCGGGCGGGTTGAGCGGCGCATCTCCTCATGGTTAGGTCGAAGGCTTCAGCATCGAGGCTATACAGAGCCAGAGCACCCACCTGGAGCAGAGTAGAGTAGAGCACATCGAGAGAACCGGTTCGGTGCAAGTGCCTTCCGTTATGCGAGCTTGGGAAAGACATCGACGGCCGCGGGGCCTGTGGATGCATAGCATGAGTTGAGTTCCGGTCATGCCGCAGAGAATGAAGCTCCGGTCGTCCAGTAGTAACTGGAGTATCGACTTCTAGGCCTTCGACCTACATGGGATGGGGTACATACCTAATCTTCCGGCTTTTCAGCGGTTCTGCCGAACCCGACAGTGGCCTGCATCCGAGCGCACTAGTTGGCAGGTGGACCGTAGCGTTGCGCGCGATTGTGCACGCAGCTGCGAGTAGTGTAACAAGCGCCCAGGTGAAACAGCCAGTCAGATCGATCCAAGCGAACATCAGAGGTAGGTAAGCAACATGTAAGTTATGTGCATCGCTTCCGGAGTGGGCGCAGATAGAGTATTGATGTAGGTAAGTCAGTAGATATATCGGTATAACATCGTTTTCCCCCACCTCGGTGGCTCGCTCACCAACACGGCTCTCTGGTCGGTCCCAAACAAGCATTTCGCCTACGTCCCTCCCCTCACCCCCGCCTCACATGGCCACTCGCTCGCTCCCAACGCTTAAGCGTGCGCGCCAATCCATAAGACCATCGTACTATCAATATGTCCATCGTACTATACCTACTTCCACAGACCTGGAGACCGGAAGCGCCTTCCTTCCACGGCAGTACGATCGGTGTGATTATAGAGTAAGCAACCAGGCCACTTCATCCTCACGAATAGATCAAGCGTATACGTCAACTACAGAATCACAAAGCCGCTCGTCACCTTCGGATATCCCCTACCAGTCCAGTCCGGAGGTTTGCGGCCATACGCATTCACTTCAAGTTGCAGACGTGCTTGTGGTACAGCATGAGGAAGGGTCCCTTCGAAAGTCACTCATACTATCGACTCCCGCTGGCCAATGCCGCCATAAATGCCGAATCTTATGCCGGACTGCTTCCAACTGAAGGGGGTCACAGTGTCGTTTGCTTCCACTACGTACTCCCCCTCCCCACTAGACATAACCGCTTGCTTCGCTGACTGGTGTGGTTTGCCATTACAACCGCTTCGGAAGCCTCCAGGTTCTAATCTTTGACAACCTTGACCAGTACAGCTGGGCGTGTGCAGCTTGACGCTGGAAATCTTCCGATTCCGGTATCGGGTTGTGTAATGATATGACCACACGACTGTATGTGCTCGCAATCGCGGAGAGAGAAGGGATCCACATTTAAGGTTTCTTCGTCTACCTACTTCCCTCCCGGGGCTGAGATGACCGGCAAAGCCGTGAGGGAAGCTGACCGACTGACTGGATGGGTCTGTCCAGAAATCCGGAGCAAGCCTTCAAGTGCCCTGGTGATCCCACCAGTAGCCAGTGGCCAGCAGCAGCGGCAGCACACAGACCCCCCCCCCCCTGCTACGTATCGAATGATAGTCACATCCATGATTCCTACTGGATGAGCTCCAGTAACCAGCAGGTTCGAGATACAGGTGGCTGCGGAGATGTAACATCCCTAAACAAGGCAGTTTACTTCGGGAGAATAAGGCCTGCACCTCGTATTGGCTCGCCGTCGATGCTAGCAGGATCGGTGCGGGGTGTATACGGCCTGCTTTCCCGATGGCCCAGTCATCACTGGTCAGCAGTCTTGTCGTATGCACTACCCTTGGAAGAAAAAGATGACCGTCTCGCCTAATCGATCGAGATGGCTCGTGTCCACCGTAATGGACCGCATGATTCCTCCTGCGGAGATTTCTTCCATGGCTCGCTCTGCCGTTCCGCGCACCTACATAGTATTTCCCGCGAAAAAACTGACCGCAGCTTTCTACAGATAGCCTGTCTTATTGAGCCAGCAAAGCCGAGGGAGACCACAAGGAGGTATCCAGCGCTTCTTCTTCTTCTTCTTCTTCTTCTTCTTCTTCTTCTTCTTCTTCTTCTTCTTCTTCCTCTTCTGCACCGTCAAAATCTCTGCAGGCTGCATGCCATGATACTCAGGGAGTATCATACATACGGGATGTACAACCTGTCAGTCAGTCCACTCTTCCTCTAACTACTAGACCAAGTGCAGCAATGCGATGCCTGCCGGTAGAGGAATAAGTTCTTCTGGCCTCCGGCATTACATACTTGCTTCTTCCTTCATGCGGGTCTGCCATGAACCACTTGGTAAGTTGGTATGTACATGTATCATGGATGCGTTGTATGTAGTCTATGTAAATCTTTCCACAATTACGTGGCCAGCCCTTTTTTCCGTTTTCTTTCGGAATGCCCAAGGCGGGCAGCGGTGAGAAGATTATCGAGTGACGGTCTATATTCTCCCCGTGACCAGCGCGCTATCTCTGCCACAAGACGATCCCCCCTCCTCGTAGGCGGAAAGTTCCGGGGGAAATCTAGACTCAAATCCGCACGCGCACATGCCCGCACGTTGGATCATATTATACATAGCAATAATCCCCACCAGAATTTTTTCACAAGTGAATAGCCAAGTGCCTACTCACTAGTAGACGAATACAGCCACGATAGTGGCAACATCCTCTTGCGGGGCATAACTGGCTCAAACCCCACCCACCTAGATGTGTCTTGGACACCAAGAGCGGGAAAGTCGGAAACACCACTGACTGCCGGTGGCCCTATGATACTTAGAAGCGAGACCGTATCCCGCAACAGCCACAACTCAACTAAACTAGAGTGAATGGCCCGCACTACCCTTCAAACATATCCTCGCTCGCCTGGGCATGGCGGTTAATACGGTAAATCATTGGTAGTTCCCTGGAAACCGCCCCCCCTCCTCCGCCCTCCCCTCCTCCCCGTCGCAGCTGTCATACATCTGTCGCGCTGTGAGGTGTTCTGCATCTCATCCACCTGCATCTCTTCGACTGGGAGCCGAAGCAGGAGGACGTCTCGAAAAAAAATAACCTGATATCTGATCCTCCTCACAGTTTATCTGCACGGTTTGCAGTTGACGTGGCACTTGTCCCCCGCCCCCCCCCCCCCCTCCCTCCCCCAGTTGGTGTAAGATTCCCGAGTGACCCACTGTGCATCTAGGCAATCGATGCTGAGCCTGCCCCCGTCCCACTCCTCAATTTCGGAAAACCATCTGGCCCAGCTCAGCTACTCCTCCATTACCGTAAAGCGAAATTCCACCCGCTGCCTAGGTGGGGATCTCCTGGCCTATGGCAAGTGCATGCGCTCTTCTGCCCGGATAGCCCGTCCATTCGTCTGAGACAGTCCACTGGAGTGGCGGCGCCTCCTTCCCATGCGTACCTGCTTTCCAGCCCCAGAGGCGTACTGGTTGGTTGGTTCTGCTGGGTGGGGAAGGGGAGATGTGGCGTTCTTGGTGTTCGGGAGAGGCTACATAGTCCATACACATGGGCGCCATAAGAAGTCGAAACATGCGGCCTGGTCGCCAACCTTACTCGAATCGGTATCGTCAGGGTCAGAACGATCATCAATCAGGATACTATACTCTTACCTACTGGATGGGTCCATACATGCGTACCTGGTGCCTCGCTTTTCGGTTAACTTACAAGCGTCAACAAACGCGCCCATCGATTTCGCACTACATGATACAGCAACATGCGGAGCTACACACGCTTCGGCATTGTTTTCCCTCCAGCCGGCCCATCCGGTTGCACAAGTTACAACCGGGCATTCATCCATCCCCATCCCTTTCCTTTCATCCCCGTCATATCTCCCCCAGACACCGCAGTAAGACCCGGTTTGGACCACCTACATATATGTTCTTATTTTTCCGTCCTGATCGCATATCTATCCACAAGCTCATGATTCATCTCCGTAAGCCGCGACCCCCAGTTCGCTATCCCGATTCTCTTGCACATCACATCGGTCCCGTTCCTGATCGCTTCCTCTCCTATTTCATACATCCTGCCTGCCTGCGTACCGGCGGGGGGGCGGGGGGCGGGGTGCCTCGGTTGCAGCAGCAGCAGCACCACAATATAGTACACATCGCCGACCTGGCGTTTGATATGTATCCTCCCCATCGCGTACCGCATGTCCGGTCTCGTACCGTGGGGGCCTCCGAGTACCTAGTACGCCGCGCCGGTCCCATGGTTGATGGACTTCCAGAACGGCGGCGGCCAGTGCTGCTGCTACTACCACCACCACCACCACCACCACCACCACCACACGGCCTGTACCATCCGAGATGCACATTGCACACACAGGGCTGACGGTGGACCCGCAGGGCCGCCACCGCCGACGCCGCCGCGGCGCCGCCCGGTGGGGGCCATGCTTCGCATTAAACTCACTATTCCCCTCCACACGCGGAATATAAGCAATCCACCTCTTGGCCTTACCAGCGGCACCCTGGGTCCCGGCACTGCGAGGTACTCTACGCCTCGGACTCCCTCCTCGTCCAACATCCATCGTGTGGTTTCAAACACCAGCCAGCACTCTGATCACGAGACCTCCCCCGGAGTCCGGACAGATGTCCGAATCTCGATCGATGACGGAATGACATACCTAGACTAAACGTTCAGATCGGGCTCGCGCTCGGCGGAAGATACAATAGTTCCGTCACTCGCTCCTTGGTCATGCTGCCTCGAGAATACTTGTATCCCCCATCCCAGCGAGTATCAATTCCCACGAATCCGGTCACCGAGGACTCCTACATACACTATGACTCGACGTGGCCAATCCACACATGTCATAAAATTACGAACATCCGTGTACCGCGTCACACGACATCACTCTCTATGTCGCGAGATTTCCGGTATCCGTTCTCACGGGAGGTGGCGAGAGGCCTCTATCCGGGGCACCCCCACCTCCCTCTACTTTACATATGCCTTTTCTCCGGCTGCGTCTGATACACTGTACACTATAGTACTTCAAAATACCACTTTACTTGACAGCAGAGGCCCTCGGATCCGCGGCAAGTTTTGACGAACCGAGGGGAAAAGAAGCGAACATTGGCAGCCGGGTTGAAACATGGGCTACAAAGTAGCAGAGAGGTATGTGTGTACATACCGCCTCAAAGCTTCCCGCGATCGAATGCGCTTCCTTCCAAATCATGCTTATAATCAATAGGTATTAAGTCCCTCGGCTACCGACCCACCATCCACCACCAGGTCCGATCCACCATCAGCTCCGATCCTCCGGCTCTAGCTCCGCGAACCTCAAGGTTAAAACTTAAAACTTAAAACAAAGTACATAAACGAGATCGAGATCGAGAGTCGACTGTTGAGCGCCAAGCATTAAGCTTAAGCGAAATACGCCCAGTTATGCTACCGAAGGAAAAGGCGGGGGGCGGGGTGGGAGGATTGAGTTTCTCGGCCCGCGGAATCACGCGTCGGCAATAGCATCATCCCCGCCAGCCAGCCAGCCAGCCGAAGGAGGCTGGAGGTTGAACTTTGAAGCGTTCGCGTCACTCTATGTACTGCCACGAGGCCCAACCGATCCGACCAAACCAAACCTTGAACCCGGCGGCTGGGGAGCCGACGGTTTAGGTTTTAGGTTTTAAGGTTTTAAGTTTTAAGTTTTAATCCAGCTCCACGTGCGGATGTATCATGTGGGGGAACCTGGAGCTACCGAGCCAGAGCCAGAGCCAGAGTCTATCAAGGAGCGGGACGAGTGAGGCGAGTGAGAGCTCGCGGTCAAGACAGCCTGTTTGTCTAGACTCTGGCTTTACGGGTAGCCGGGAGCGGGTTTTCGTCCCGATCGGCAGCAAAACCCACACACCCCACACGGGCGAGTGATGGATCTCACGAGCTTGAAATCACCAGGACGTCAGACCGCCAGCCAGCCGCCACATACGTGAAATCCAGCACGCATTGCCCTCTGGTCTTCCCATTCCACTCACGCACATCACCGTCCACGATGCAAAAGAGATTCGGATGAGTACCGCTGGATACTTCCCAGTATTGTGTCTAATTAAGCTAAGCTATCTGCCAAAAACAAAACCAAGGGGAGAAGAAGATGCGGGGGAGAGGGAAAAGAAAGAATATTTTTTTCCGGTCATGAAGGAAAAAAGAAAAAAAGAAAAAAGAAAAAAAGAAAACAAAATGGAAATAGGGTTGCCCGCCTTTAAACGGAAATCATC
Organism: Tricharina praecox; assembly: GCF_024521635.1. Lineage (NCBI taxonomy): Eukaryota > Fungi > Ascomycota > Pezizomycetes > Pezizales > Pyronemataceae > Tricharina > Tricharina praecox. The sequence continues at coordinate 613,834 of NW_026250417.1, forward strand.
ATAAACGAAGTGGTAATAAGGAGACATAGGAAACGGAAGAGCGTCAGAGCAGACAGAATAAGCGGGGAAAAAACAAGTAGAAAACACTGTACGAGGTTCCCAGCAAAAAAAAAAAAAAGCACCAAAAAGATGGAGATAGCCAGATGGTATGTACGAGAAAACTCTCAAGTCCGCCAAAAGGCCGAAAAAGTCGTAATAGGGCGCCGGCAAGAAGCAAAAAATAACAACTTCAAGAATAAAACGAGAAACGGTAGTAGCAATGTTGTGTCCGACCTCCAGCTCATCATCTCCTGACGATCAATGGCTCACGGCCCTCCTCACCGGAAGATCTTCATCAGACTTTTCCGACTCATCCACGATGATAATCTCGTCGTCGTCCAGTCCAAAATCCACCACCTCTTCCTCTTCTTCCTCCTCCTCTTCGATGATTCCACCATTTCCACCTCCCCTCGCCTTACTCATGCTCCCCATACTATCCCGTTTGCTGCTACTGCTGCTTCCATTAAGCATCGGTCCTTTGAACACGCTCTTCTTCCTCTTTGCGAACGCAATGGGTCCTGCTAGGACTGCCGACTCATTGTACCCACCACCTCTACCAACTCCTCCCTTTGACGGGAACGGATTCGAAGACGACGGTGTTGCAGGCAACACCTTGACGGACGAACCTCGTGGTGACCGTGGTGACTTGAGGTTTATAGACGATATGGATGCCGAGGAAGTTGACGACGCTTTCGAGTGAGTCTTGTTATGGAACGACCGGATCGAGGACACCGATGACGATGTTGAATTCCGTCCATTTAGACCCCTGCCCGCCGAAGCACGTCGATACGACGAACGCGGTGTGTGCGGTTGCGGCGATAGCGAGTTTCGTTTGGGAGGCGGCGTGTTTCGGTGCGTGGTGATGTATGGAGCATTCCCTCTCGAGTTGCGCCGTACTCCGGAATGTGACGAACGTGAGCCTGAACTCCCGGCGTTTGCATATTGATGGTAGATGTGTGACTTGCTGCCGTTTGAGTGGTGCTTCATTAGGTTCTGATGATGGTGGACGCTTTTGGCATTCGGTGAGGTCGCCCGCTTCGCCGAGTCCAAGAACCAGTGCTTGATACTGGCCAATTGCATCATGAGTGCCTGCTTCCGGGTAGTCCGGTTCTTGTGTTCCTGAGCATCTCTCCTGAGATCCGGAGAAGACCGCACTTGGCGCTCCGACTGTGGTGGTTTGAGGTAGGGTCCATAATCCCGGTCCTTTTCAACCGGAGGCGGAACTCCTCCCCTCGGAGAGGTTGGAGTTCTTGGTCGACCGTACTTTGCGAATGGACGCTCTGGTAAGATTATTATAGCTGTGGCTCAGGTGAGTTTCTATTCCAAACAAAATAGAAAATGAAGGGAACGCATACGATTTTTTTCCGTGCTCTTCCCGTTGCTTCGCTTTGGAGATGCATCTTCGTCAACTTCCTCCACTGGTGGTGGCATGGAATCCAATTGTGAAGCTGCGCTCATCCGTCTGCTCTCAATCTTCTTCTTTTGCCGCCGCCTCTCCTTTCTCTCCTCCTTCTCTATCAGCAATGCCCACCAGCCAGCTAACGCGTCGCACTTCTTTGCTAACACGTTTTCTATGACCTGGTCGATATCCACTCCTGCTGCCTTCATCCTATGCAGGCAGTCCTTTTCAAGCTTAGTGGTGAACGGTGGTAGGGCTTGGACGGCTAGAATCGCTCTTTGCTGTGGCGCATGTTCGGCGAGGAAAGGGTGGGCCAAAAGCTCCGAGAGAGTGGGTCGTAGACTGGGCTTTTTCTGCAACATGGCCTTCAGAAGTGACACCGCGTCTGAGCAACCAGATATCAGCAAGTCCGTACTTGACAGGAGAAAGAATCTAAACTTACCATCTGGGATGTCGTCCGGGTACTTTGGCTCATCGTTCAAGATCTTCAATTTCGTCTCGCTCTCAACATCCTCATCGAAAGGCAATTCACCGCAGAGCAGAGCGTACAGGATGACACCTAATGACCAGACGTCCACGGCTGTTCGCGATTCAGTAAATGCGCATCAAGGATGAAATAATTGATAACGCACACCGCCAGACGCAAAAGAAGAGGTAGATAAAATAAAGAAAAGCAGAACCATCCCGTACCATACGCCATGTACCTTTCTCCTTTCAGCATTTCGGGTGCCGAGTAGCATACGGTGCCGCAGAAGGTCTGTAACAGCTTGTTTCGTTCATATTCCCGGGTGAAGCCAAAATCGCACAGTTTAACCTGTAAGGTCCCGCCAAAATAAGCCGTCATGATTCATCACTCGATAGGCTTGGAAAACACATACGTTTTCGGCCTTGTCCAGCATGATGTTTTCCAGCTTGAGGTCGCGGTGAACGCAGTTATTCAGATGTACATAGCTCACTGCACCAACTAGTTGGGTGAATATTCGCTTCGTCTTTTGGGTAGATAAACGACCATTCTTGATAAGATAGTTAAAGAGCTCGTCCCCTGTAACACACCACTATATCAGAATTTTTTCCTTGCATCCGAGTCATTCGCTTGCTTCGTATCGGAAACCACGTACCCGGGCAATATTCCAAGACCAGCCAGACGAGTGTCTCGGTCACAATGACTTCGTATAACCGCGTTATATGTGGATGTAGCAATTGCCGGTGGTGGTGAATTTCCCGGGCGAGGTTCGCATCGTCCTTCTGGGCGGATTTCAACACTACCTGTTCACCCCCGCCATCGTCATCAGCATTCCGTCCTACCCGAAGCATCGTCGTCGCATCACTTTGCCAGGACCGGGGGGCGCACCTTGGATCCATTGGTAAGCTTGTGGGTCGCGAGGTAAACCTTGCCGAAGCTGCCCTTCCCGATCAAGCGGCCGACGTGGTAGTTGCCTACAGTCTGGAGCTCCTTGGATGAAAACTCTCTGGAAGCGACACACGAATCTCAGCAATTCGTCTAACAAAAACAAGTTTCCGTGTCTCCCGCTGTGTGTGTGCTTGGTCTGCGTCGGTTCTCCCGAGGAACTGTAGTCCCTTTTCTCTGATGATCTAGCCATAGGTCCAGGCGGGAGAACACGACGTAGGAAACAAGGGGCAATGGAAGCGTTGAAAGATTCTGAGTGAGGGTTCGGAAATCGTACGTTAAGAGTTCCTGATAGGAATTCACCAACTAAACACACCATACTTTGCGTCAGCACTGAAACCACTTCCCCGCACGCGCGCACACACGCATCACACACGTACGCACACACGTAGCAAAAAAAAAGAATCATAAAGATTATATTTTACCTTCGCCCTCTGCTTCTGTAGATCCGCCTTACTCTGCGGCGGCATATCCCCACCGTTTCGCTCGACGACGCCGACCCCCTTATCCCACGACGGAGCCCGATCCCTAGCCCCAGTTTCCCAGCTACCGCCTCCGCTATTGTCCCAGTCCCGAACGACGTCGACGTCCTCAGCAGCCTTCCCAGCAGCAACACTACTCCGTCGTCGTCCGCGTTCAGGTGTTGCGGGCTCTGTCGCGGTTACCGCCGAGTTCGAACGAAGCCGGTTCCGCAGGCCCCAAGGGGTGCACGTCTTGAAAAACCCCGACAGATCCAGACTCTCGGTTGGAATAGTCGGTTTGGTTCAACGCAAGGGGGGGCGGACGTGTGCGATGTGTGCGTGCGATGTGTGCGTTCCGTGTCGAAATGCCGCGGTCGAGAAACGTGATGAAGCGATGGATTAGGCCAGTAGGAAGGCAGAAGCTTGTTCCGTTCGCTCGAAGGATAGAGATTTTTGCGAATCGTAGGAGACACGGGAAGACGGACGAGGGGATGGTGCGTGTAGTAGTAGGGAGGACAGCTCTTCTTGGGGTGGACCTTGTTTCGGAGGGAAATTCTTCGAAGCTCTCTCGCTGTCTCGTTAAGTAGTGCTACTTGGTTAGCCTCAATGCAGGTAGGTTGTGGAATGGATGCAGAGGATGTGGAAGGACAAAGCGATTGTGTCGCGCCTCGGGTTCAGCCACAATCCACTATGTACCGCCACACCATTTACACAATCCCTACCTCAGAGGCCACCATGGCTGGAAGAAGCGCGTTGCTCCTTACTGATCTTGACCACAAGACTGACAACGGTCGCCACCTACGTAGTCTTCATGTGCTGCCGTTCTGGAAAATACCTTGCAGTCGTATCGGCACTATTGTCAGGATCTTCCCGAGTCCCGCCTGATATCGATACGCTGGCAACCATGGTCATGGCACGCACGCATGCGCATGGGCTGGTCTGACTGACATGGCCGGAGAGAAAGGAATCAACCCACCCACCAAAATTTGCCGCAAACAGTGTTATGAATGTGAGAAACTACTTTTGGCCAAGCGCAATGGAATTCCTCATAAAGTCGGTGCTCACAGCGACTAGACATCAATTGTCACCCGTCCACTTCACTTTAATCACAGATCTGATGTTCTTGAATCCATTGGAATGGCCGTTAGTAAGGCCAATACGATCTCTGCAATCACTGGGTTGGCCAACTCTTCGAATACCGGATTTAATTTAGTCTATGAGGCAATACAATACCGTAGTCCATCCCACCCCAGTAGGGCACCCAGCATCATGCGGAACCGTACAGCATCGGCTGGTCGGGTTCGAGTGTGAGTCCGCAATGACTAGGTGGGTGTGTTCGGCCTGTCACTCCGAGCAAGGTGGCAAAAGTCCGTCTAAACATCAGCCCCATGGGGGTTGGAATGCGCACACGGGTTCAGGCAGCGTTTTCAGATTATCGGTTCACAGATCTCGACTCTGAGGATAAGGCATTATATGAGTTTCTGTAGTCACCTATTAGGATGCGCGGTAATGTCTTTGATAGATGCGGCAAGATAAGAAGGCGCTTAGATCCAAACCTTCCTGCTGTCAGACTTCAGTCCAGTCACTAGAGTCTAGGGATTCCGGGCGCTGTGGGGTGAAATTGTCGTATTGACAGTTGGAAATATCATATCTTTCCTCCTTAGGATGGGCTCCCAAGATCCTCGGGACTGATGGAAGTGCACCGGTTAGCTCGATTGGACCGAGCTGAGTTCCGTCCCGTCCTGTACAGCTGTGCAGACTCGTCCTGTCCCCACCAACTGGTTTTTGGGTCCGCTCCCGAACGACTCAGGGTAGGGGACCAGATTAGGTCAACCTACCCTTCACCGAGTCCCGGCCACAATCGAAGATGCAGTTCACGTCCGATATGAACCGAATGTATCGAGCTAAATCCTAACCGTCTCGGCATACCGATCATTCACGCTGCCACGCACTTACCTAGAGCAGAGTACAGGATCTAAAAATGCAGATAAGAGGTACTTAGCCATACACCCTCAAGTTGTCAAGGATAATTTTAACACTCGGTTCCGAGGCTTCAAGAATCGTGGCCCAAGTTGCCGCAGAAGTAAAAAACTGAGTGCTACGTGATGAAGCATTCAGGAAGTGCTACGGTTACACACGCAGCGCGGCAGCGGGGTGTATACGTACGACATCGGAACGGAATCAAGCACTCGACACCAGCACCAACACCTCACCTTCAATCAGCACGATCACTCAACCGTCTACCAGCTATCCCAGGCTTCACGAAATTACCTGTCGAAGTTCGAACTCGTCATCCAGATCTTTAGATACCTAAACTCCAGCTCGGCAACTTCGTTAGCCCGATGCAATCGCCTTCTCAATAGTGTAGGAGAGCAACAAATTGATGCCGCCGCTCGAGATATTCTAGACGAGCTACCATTCATCTGACGCTGGAAATCCTCTACGGCTACGGTGGCTGTTTAGCTTGATCGCAACTGAAGTCCGAACTTTCAGGTGACGCCTGATTTCCCGAAACGTTATATACCAAGTAGTACTCCAGTACACGCTATCCTGATATCAAGCGTATCGTTTTATCGACTTGGTACAAGGAGTATAGCTACGACGACTGTAAATGTTGTGAAACCAATTGGCACTTGATCAATTACTGCCAGGGCTATTTTCTTACCCTCGGTATGAAATTTTGGTCCCCAACGACGATTCCTCGGCCTGGTCGGGTTCGAATGATCAAACGCTTTGTGCCGTTTCCGACACATAGGTACGCTGCGTACAGTGCTCCTTCTTATAGCCCAGTCCGTCCGACTCTAGGCAAGTACGGTACTGGACTACATACATCGCATAGTCCGTCCAGAGGTTTGGACGGGACTTCGCAGTCCAGAGAAAACTGCAGACTCGATTGGACCATATATCATACAGCTTACCACCAAAGATATCCTGTCAACAGTCAACCGCAGTCATCTAGGTAGTCCGGTCCGAAAAACTTGGCGACTTAGACGAGACTAGACTGGCACAGTCCGGACTGGAGTATGGTAACGGAGCACTTGCTACATATGGATCGGGTCCCTGCCTTCAGGTGGGTGATGAGCACCTGGTTACGCTGAACGACCAGCCAATGTTAGTGCAACAATCGGTCGCATTCGGATAACCCGTATTATATTCCGGAATCGGTCGTTTCGGTCGGAGAACATTCGGTCGAATATCGGTAGCTCATCGGTGGGATTATCGCTTCGTAGTCGAAGAGAATTTAGTCGAACAACTGTTCGGTGGGATTCTCGCTTCACGGCCAAGAGAACAGAAAGACCGTTTGAAATGGAAGTGGTGTGCCAGTATCTATTCGTTTCTTTCTTTCCGGCTGCAGTGGTCCATCTCCAATTCCGCTACATACTATGATGATAACCGATCAATTAAAGACTTTTCCATGCACATCGTCGTCGCATAAATATCCTACCAGTACACCACAGACACGAGTGGCCGCACATGACAACGCTTCGACTTCCCTCCTCCATCCGAGGAACGCGGTTCGATCAACCAGCAGATGTATCACCCAACCTCGCAGTCCTCAGATAGATAGAAGCGAACGCTGCACCACGCTGTCGATCACAGGAGCGTTTCAGCTCGATCTGGAGCTCTCGGGGCAGTCAGCACTCGTATCATACGTTGGCCGCAGGCCCGCAGGTGGTAAGTTATAACCAGGTAGGCAGAATAAGACGGTACTTAAGTCTTAAGCTACCCATCTCACAGCCCATCCCACCGCCCAGCCGACCGATCTTCCGCGTGTACCCGGACTAGGTAGTCCTGGTGCCGCGAGGCCACTGCCAACCAGACGGGTACGTACATACAGAGTCCAGAGTCCAGACACGGGCTGGAAGTCTGCGTATTTGCGTGCTTGTGTCTGGAACATTGGTGCGGTGGTATGATCGAGTCCTTCCTTCCTTCCTTCCGCCTGCCTGCCGCGCAAAGGTCCGTGGTGCGGCGCGCAAGAGTCGTCTCGTCTCGGCGCTGTGCGAGGGTTCCGTAGAGTAAGCGGGACGGACGGACGTCGGACTCTGGACACAACCAACTTCCAACATGGTGTGATGTCCGAGTTCAATACCGCACCTCGCGATGCTCACGCCTGCGGCCTGCTGACGGCTCTATGTATAAACACAGGCAGGTAGCTGGGTCATCGCGGCAAACCGACCGAACTGACTGAGGTTCGCAAACGAAAAGGGACGAGACTGTCAGTCCCAAATATCTCGTCAGTGGGCTAGTGGGGCAGTGGCCGAGATCTCTCGTCGATATTCGATCGAGTACAGCAAACTTCAAAATAGTCGAATACCCACTGCCCAGACTCGACCAAAACCGGCTGCCGGTCCTCGGCGCGAACAACGAAGTCAGTCAGTATGTAGGAAAAAAGAAAGCTCGATCAACAATCAGTAAGAGCTGCATCGTGCTGCGGGGCGGTATGTAATATATATTGCGAAGTTCTTGGGATTTCAGGGCTGAAAATTTAAACACATGTAAGAGTACATATGTAAGACGTGGGGTAGCTGCTGGGTGGGTGGGTGACGCAGCTTTTTGCTGACGTGAACACTGAAGGGTTCGCGTATGGCTTTGTCATTCGCGTGCGAGAGCTCGACTGCGCGGCGGGGCGGGGTGGGGTTTCGTTTCCCTTCCCGAGGATATTTCGTTTCATGCGGGGAAGGAGGGGGTTGGACTATTCCATGGCATTGGTAATTGGTAATAGCAATCACTCACCATCACCAATGTATGCGAACTTCAAAACTTGTTCTTCCGTTTGTGATGAGATGTGATGCAATTCGAAAGGCGGTTGGTAACTTGGTTCCACTCCCTCCAAGTTCCAACGCCCGATTTGTGCCCGTTCGGGCCCTTCCCTTCTGGAAATCACCTCGCTACTATAATTTCTAAGTAGGTGACTTGCAGCACCTCGAGCTTGGTGTTTCGAAAGATTGACCGACCAGCCGAGCCCTGGATCCGGCATCAGGCGAAACCCAAATCCGGCCATCCTTTAGGCTGTCTCGTCAACCCGACGATGTCAGATGTCCCAAGGGTTGCCTGCCTGTCCAACGCGGTATCCGGGGAATTCAAACTCAAAGCCTAAAGGCGAAGCCATTCGGGCCAGCAGAGGAAAGTCATCAACGCCGCACGCGGCGAGTGAGATGCTGTGCCTACTATACTATAAACTGGTGGAAGGGGAAACCTAGGCACGTGGTAGATACATCATACTAGTAGTAGTGGGTATACCCAAGTAGGTTACCGCATGCTTCAGCAGAGAGCTCCCAACTTCCGACTCCCGAGCCATGAGCTCCCACTCCCACCCGCCCGGAATCACGTGCAACGGTGAAACAATGAAACCGAACGGAACGGGTTACATACAGACCAGAATACTCAGCAAACGATCCCGACTCCCAACTTCGCAACTTCCAACTTCGCAAGCCAACTACGTATCCTACATTGACGTAGCAGGAGACTCGCTTTTTTTTCTCTGCCGTCAGAGCTTTCTTGCGTCACCGGCAGCCGTCCACAAAATGGCAAAAAAGTGCGATTCGCCGCGGGGTTATCACGATACACCGCACACATGGCTGAAAGTGAAAGCCACAGGAACTTTCTCGGAGGAAGGAAGGAGGTATGCATGTGTAGTATGTATGAGGTATGTAGAGTACCTGTGATAGGTACGGTAGGTAGAGTACTCTGGATACGTCTCTTCAGCTTGCTTGCCAGCTTTACATACATGATACAGAGTATGCATAACAGAGCTTCAGCCTTCCTGGTCCTCTGGAGACTGGTTCATCTCCGCGAGGATCTCCGCATAGCAGGCAGATCGCAGCGGTTCCAGCACATCGGCGCATCGGCGACTACTCTACAGACAATCGGACTGATCTCCAGCTTGTCTGCGTGCGTGCATGCGGAGGGACGGACGGACGAGAAAAGCGGTAGGAAAAGTCTCTAGAGAAGCCAGCTCCTCCGAGTGACAACAAACTCGACTCGGCTCGCAGGAAGCCGTGGTAGCTAAGGTAGGCCCGGACAGGAAATCGATGTGGCAGGGATATGGGGGGGAGCTAAGACGCTGGCTGGCTGGCTGGCTGGCTGGTCTGGTCGGGTCCTGCATGCCCCAGATCGAGCAGAAAAAAAAATGCGGCTGCACGAAACAGGGAGTGAGGGACATCAATCAGAGCGCCGCGCCGCGCAGGGCGACTAAAAATATCCCTTTTGGAATCCTCATTCGGGAAATCAGCGTCATCGATTTTTACTTTACTCTACTCTAGAGTAGAGTAGAGTCTAGCGGAACTTAAGGGAAAGGGAACAGCCCACGCTTTCCACCCTTCCCCCCCGCGGCTGCTCCTTCGAGCGTTATCATAGAGGGCTTTGTAATTTATGATTCTTCCATGGAGACGAGAGAGCGAGCGAGAGTTGCGAGAAGTTTTTTCTTTCTTGCTTTCTTTCTTGCTTTCTTTCTTTCTTTCTGCAGCGAGCGGGATGCGGATCTTGGAGGATGATGGTTCCTTCCTTCCTTCCCCCTGAACTTAGCGTTGTGCTCTCTCCGTTCCTGAGTCAAGTTACTATACTTCTTCTATTACCAAGCGACACCAAGCGAGGATGAAGACATCGGTGGCGTTCGTTCGTGTCGCAGATGACGGCTGCCTATTGGCCCAGCACCTTGGGGGCATCTCGTTGGCTCAGGGCTGTCTTTTTCCACTCTGGCGCGCGCGGTGTGCTGAGGGAGATCCAAAAAAAACAACAGGTTTTCGAAAAGAAAGGGAGAAATGTGTAGAGTAGCGGCCGAAGAACGAAGCACCGGGGCGGGGGCTATGAGCGGGTAGTCGTAGGTGATCAGGGACTCAGAGCAGCTGACATCAGTCGGTAGCGGTACATAGGAACTCGTCGGAACGCGTTTCAAACAGCTGTGGAGCGTTTGCAGGCTGGCCATGGCAGTCGTGAGATTTTTAGGGGCCGTGCGATTTTCCGCCGGCCCTAACTCCGAGCCGAACCCTGAGGACTCTGCAGGTCTAGGGTAGTTTGGAGCGATAAAGCGACGAGGGTGGGCGGTGGGAGACAGCTGCGTGGCCATGATCGGTATGGCAGAGTACGGGTGATCCTGGCCCAGATGGGTATTTTTTCCGGGGTTCTCGAAAGACGTGCTCCAGGAGCTTGCTTGCCTGGGGGGGATTGCGGGATTGCTCGTGTCATAGGCCAGACACGCTTCGTCGGCACGGTGTTAGACATATGAAGAGCGAGCGAGCTCGGAAGTCCAGCGTTGTCGTCGCCTTTGTCGTCGTCTTTCGTCGTTGATGCCGTCCTGGGCTTCAGTTGGCAGTTGGTGGTTGGGGGGGCTTTCTGCAGCTGTCTGAGACTACCGTATGAACTGGACTTTTCTCTTAGCGGGGAGAGCTCGAGGGGGGGCGGGGGGGTGTGTCCTAATAAAGAGAATTAGCAAGAGTTCACGAACGGGAAGCATTAGAGCAAATAGTCTAGATATTTAGATGCCTTTGGCTTGTGCGAATAGCCAAGTGGTTCGCAGCCATTTTTTCCTTCCATTTTTCTTCCTTCTTTTTAAGACGGCCGCAAGATGAGGAAATGAAGCTGAAAGGGCAAAGAGGAAGAGCCAATCTGCACGAATACCGCCGTGATTGGACACGCGTGTATATGTGATGTATGTACGCAGAGTACTTGGCTTCAGTCGCTGTCGCTGTCGATGTTGGGCGTCGTTACTGGGGGAGTGTTGAATCCGCACAGAGGTCTGCTGCGCTGCGTGTGTTTGGCCCGCCGCACAAATGGTGGTGTGGACATAGAATGGATGGGGTAGGTAACAAACTGACGACTGTAGTCGGTCCCTCTCTTCTTCCCCCCATCCTCTTCTCTCCGTCGCGCATGTATGTAGGAGTCCTCGTCCCATCATTCCACTGTCCACTTTGCTTGCGACCCCACCGGCCATCTGCATCAACACCACCACTCCCATTCACCGCCCCGACCCCCAGCGCACCTTGCCCTATCATTGCGCATCATTCCGCACGACTAACTACCACGGCCACCACCACCACCACCACCAGTATTCAGCAGTGTCCAACTCCACCAACACCACCAACTCCAACACCATCTCCAACTCCACCCAGCTCCCGCCGCTCTCCGCCGCCGCCGCACGCTACATACTCCCATACACACCTCCCGCCCACATCCTGTACCGGTACTTGACTGGTTCGGTGCCTTAGCCTGTCCCTCCGCCAGAAATCTACATACCCTACCCTACCCGTAATCCCATCGTTCCCGGATCGGACTCCTTGTTTTCCTTTCTTTTCTTTGCCTTTCTTCTTCTGGCCTCTCTTACTTGCCTATTTTTATTTATTCGTGTCTCTTACTCTGCTGAGTGGTGAGTGCTCATCGTCAGTGCTTGTTCCTATTTCGCGTTTGTGTCCTTCTCCCCCCTGCCGCTCGTTCATTCGCCTCGCTCCCACGTTCGCTCTTGCCCGCCGCTCGCCGCTCGCTCGCTCCACACGGCTGCTGGTCCGTCCCGACCGCACATCGCTGAAAACGGTCCCCATCTCACCCGCACATCGCCGAAATCAATACCCATCGCACTCGCCATCGCCGCAGCAACCAACATCCGCTCACAGCTCCCTCCCTCCCCCCTCCCCCACCCCGCCGCAGTGTAACAATCCATCTCTCGGCGGAAAGAAGCCACGGAAGCCACAGAACATCTGAGCCACAGGTTCAAGTCCCCGAGCTCAAGCCTCGCCCAAAACAACAACAACGGCATTGACTTCCAACTCGACTCACCTCCAACCAACTACCTTCACCTGCCACCACTACCTCCTCCTCCTCCTCTCCCTCCGTAACATCAATATCATCCCTTCTCCTCAGAATACTTACATCCGAATACCTTGCATCCTCACCCCCCTCCATGCTGTCTATCTAAGCACAATAATACTACGATACAGTATCCTTCTGCCCGCTCTGGTCCGCCGCTCATCCAAGGCCCTTTCCTAAAGTCATCCATCCAATAATCATCCAGCACTTTCACCACCACCACCACCACCACCACCATCACACACCCCCCGCCTTCGTGTACGCCTCCCGGAAATTAGTACTTCCCACCCACACCCCCTCTCCTTAGAGAAGCTTGCCTACTCTGTCATTTCTTCTCACCACTCCCCCCCTCGTCCAACACGTTTAACCGCATCCGAAAGCCGGCTCGCCCGTCGCCGAATCGGTCCTCATCCTCCTAGGCCTGACGCCCCCGTCATCACTAAGCACCTGGATCTTACCTACACACAACATCCTCCCCCCCCCTCAAAAAAAAACTACTGTCTACCCCTTGCCGACTTTGGTTTGTTGCACGGCTGCCATAGACGGCCCGTTTTCCTCGACCCTTTCTTGTCTCTCCCTTAACACTTCTCCTGAGGTTTACATGCCTATCAAATTCCCCAAGTTCTCGCGTCGGAAATCCGTTGGGACCTCTCTCGAAGTTGCATACCAGCCTGCCAACCAAGGAAACGCCCAAGACGAACCCGATTCTGGCTCTAATTTCCGTCTCCTCCAACGCAACAGGTGAGTGCGGAAAGAACGCGATGTCCCCCCTCTCCGGCTCCGCATGTGTCTAGGTTTGGTACGTGTGGGTTGTTGTGTTTGCTCTTTGCTGAGTTCCCGGGTGTCTGCGTAGAGGTAGCGGTCAAACCACCGGCAATTCGACGTTCTCGTATTATGGTGGTTCCTCGAATCGATTGAGTTCGAATTCAACGCTACCTTCGACTGATACTCCACAAACTCCGGACGATTACCGATCGCAGCAGCAGCACCAGGCCCAAGTTGATCCCCGTCACCAAGCTGGTGTCAAGGCAGACCAGCAGCAGCAGCAGAGTCCCGGCGCAAAGGCTTCGCCCGGTCACAATCTGAAGCCCCCCTCAAGCGGGAGTACTATGAGCATTCCCAAACTCGAGACTACATTGGATACCTCGTCTCTATTCGGAGACGACATGTTCGATTTCGTTGGCTCAAAGAAGGACAAGAAAGGTGAGAGTTCGAGAGGCGGACTTGGATCGATTACACCTACGGCCCCAAAAATAGCTTCGGACTCCATAACCAATTCGGTACGCAATCACTCGCTCCACCCGAGCTCATACCTCCTCATTTTTTCTTGACCGGATGCTTACGGGTACGCAGAGTGGTAGCCATTATGGCACGGCTCCGGTCCCTCCGCCAAAGGCCTACGAAGCGGCTCCGGCTACGTCGCGGTTTCCTACAAGCTCGACAACCTCGTATGCAAACGTATTCACCAACTCACACATGGACGCCGATCGACCTTCCAACAATGAATCTTCACCGTACCACTGGGACGCGAAACCGCCGGAGGAGCTCTTGAGCCCGCAAGCTTCGAATTCGCCACGGAATTCGAGAAACCTCACTCCGGGCCAGAAGATAGCGCCTCCGGCACACATGCATACGGACTCGTTGGGGACACCCCCGTTAAGGCCTCCCCAGAAGCGTAGCACCGGTAGCGACATGGGAAAGAAGTCACCCGTTTACAGGGTCGACGTTGATGCTTCGATCGTCGCCGGTTCGGTTGCTAGGGGGGTTGGTGCATTCGATCCTCGGCCGCAACCGAGTCATTCGCAGACGGCACCCGTAACGGTCAGGAGGCTGTCCGACAAATCGAAGGATAGTGGCTGGGAAGAGGCTGTTCCTTCCGCATCCTCCTCGGATCACAGTTTACGATCGTCGGGAAGCTCAAAGGACACAACACTCACCACCCCGATGATGTCGAGGGGTAACACCTCTCCATCCTACGGAAATGCCGATTTTGCCTCGAACAATACCACGCCCAGGGCCGGCAAATCGGGTCCAGTAGGTGTGCAACTGACGGACGAACCCGAGGAAACCGACATGTCGTTCTCGGCAGCAGCTGCATTGGCCGCCAAGTACGAGAACGAGAGCACGGAAAAGACAAACACAAACAGGGTCATGACGCGTGCGCAGTATGAGTTCCAGCAACAACAGGACGACCAGCGAAGGTTATCCGGTAAGGCGGATGATGAAGACAGCGACGTGTCTGATTATGAAGAGGAGACGGACATGGAGAAGAACAAGGAGATTGCACGGCAACGGGCGCGGCAAGAGGCTCATCTATCGGTGTACCGGCAACAAATGATGAAGATCTCGGGATCGGATCCGTCGGATATACCTTTCATGAATAGGGGATCCATGAGCACTTCGGCGTTGCCGCTGCACGGCGGAATGGACCCCGGCTCGAGCGGGAAGAACTCTGATGAGGAAGAGGACGATGAGGTGCCATTGGCCATCCTTCTGGCCCACGGCTTCCCCTCCAAGAACCGGCCGCCTACGAGATTGTCGAACGCCAGTTCCCAGCCCAATCTAAGGGGCACAGCTCAGAGTCAACAGCAACTGCCAGTATTCGCTAGACATCTTCCACAAGACCCTTACAATGTCGGCGCCAGCTTGGTCAATCCGATGAACCGGGTACCACTGTCCTTTCACGCTGGCAACGACAACATGTCGAACGCTGGTGGATCCATGTATGGTGGTATGCCTCCATCGCAGGCTCCGGGTCGCGGTCCAGGGGGTTTGGTGGGCGAAATTGTGCGAGCAGAGGAACAGAAGGCATTCAGAAGGGGCCTGGGCGGAGGCCACCAGTACTCGCAACAACAAACGCAGCAGCATGAACCGGCCGATCCTTTCAAGGTGAATCCGTTTGACCGGCCAGCTTCTAGGGGCGGAGGTGGATTGTTAGGAAACATGCAACAACATCAAGGTGGAATGGGTCCCGGCATGATGGGAGGAATGGGAGGTATGGGAGGTATGGGTAGCCCGGGCATGATGGGAGGAATGATGGCCGGCGGCAATATGGGTAGGGGCATGCAGCAGGACCCCGCGCAAGCTCAGATGGCAGCCATGCAACAGCAATACATGCAAATGCAGATGCAGATGCAGATGCAGTTCATGCAAATGCAGATGCAGGGTGGCCAGCAGCAGCCACTTGCTCCTCCTCCGATGATGGGACAGCAACAGCGGCCGGTATCCATGATGAGCATGCACACTCCGATGGGCGGCATGGGTGGTCTTGGCGTTCCCCAGATGGGTAACCAGCGTGCCATGAGCATCATGGACCCTCATTTCCCTCAGATGCAGCAGGGCACACGTTCGGCATACGCACCCTCAATTGCCCAAAGCCAACTCGGTATGCCTCCGGCTCCCGGCGGTGGATTTTACGGTGTCCAACCAGGATATACACCATCCATTGCGCCATCCGAACGTAGCACCCTCGGACAGCCATCCCGCTATCGACCCGTTACTTATCACCAGGGACCAGCCACTGTGGTCTCCGCACCCATTTCCTCCGGCAGTGGAACCCAGGATTGGAACCGAAAGACACCTGGTCCTTCAAACCTCAAGAAATCAACTACTGAATCCGACGAGGATGAAGATGGCGGATGGGAAGAGCTGAACAAGAAGCGACAGGAGAAGGCTGACGGCTGGAAGAAGCGGAGAGAGACCGGTGGCCTGAAGGGCATACTGAATTTTGGGTCATCATCCAACAACTCCTCCTAAGCACCACTAATGATACCCTCGCCCCGTCACCGCCCCCGGACGGATCCACGGCTGCTTGGCACCCTTGATGTTACCGGTTCTCGCGTTTTGTGTTTTTTGGGGGTTTTGGATTTTTTTTTTCTTCAATTTTTTTTGACCCGGTGTTTCTTTCTTTTTTTTAGAGGCGCTTTCTAAAATTTGGCGGTTGTTACTCGATAGGGCAGGAAGGGGGGGGAAGTGGAAGCCTTTGCACAACATCATCGACATCGCATTCGTCGGGCGTAAAGAAGGGAGAATTGTGTGGCTTAATTCGTCTTTGGTTCTCTCGCTGGGGGGTTCTTGTTTTGTTTTTTCTCCCTTTCTCTTGCATCTGATGTATCTGAGTCTCTGTTCACTTCTCCTATCTTCTCTTTTTCTTTCCTCGCGAGCGTTATCCTTCGGCGAATCCTCTTTTGGTGAGGGGCATTTTAATTATTGACCAGCATGGCAAATCAATGCTCGTGTGTAGGCTCTTGATCTTGATCGGACACTTCTGTAACTGTACGGACTGCGTAGCGGGGGTAATGTGGGGAACGAGCACCGAAGTACTTTCAGAGGAGAGGGGAGGGAGCGAGTTGATGAGGACGAAGTTGGTTTAATTTGGGTGTTATTTTTCTTCTCCTCTCCTGCCTCCCTCTCCATCTCACTCGCCGAGTACATATTCGGGGCCTAAGTTGCTACGAGACTTGTTTATATTTCCTTTTTTTTCTTCTTTTCTTTTCTTCTCTTTTTCGTTTTCGTCTTCTCTTGGTCTTTGTGTATTATCTTTCTTGCAGCATTAGTCTTCTCGCATTCTCTACATCGCTTTTCTTTAGTCGTCTTGGTTGGGTGAGCTGGTGGGGGATGTGGGGGTGGAATTTGGGTGGGGAGGGGGGAAGGGAACGGGGGGATTTTGTTGTGGTGTACACACCGTTCAGAAAGCATATTGAAAGTACATACTTCTTATACCTTTTTTTGGTTCTTTCGTTTTCTTTTTTCTTTTCTTTGCTTCATCTGGTTCATTGAATGCATCTGCTTTTTTGTTTCTAGTTTTGTTTTTGTTTTTGTTTTGTTTGCATTGCATTCTACTTACATACCTGTTGGCATCTTTGGATTCTGGATCTTTGGAACAGTTTGAACTTTGAACTTTGCATAGCGTTTATTTTTATTTTGTTTTCTGTGTTGTGGATGGATCATCGATGGGTGAGAAGGGGAGGGGGAGGGACGGGAGGGACGGGAGGGAAGGGGAGAGGGAGGTAATCAATGACGTATTTTATACCATTAATGGCCGTGGACGGTGGAACTTGGGAGAAGTGAAGCGGAATATGGGGAGCGGAATATGGGAAGAGGGCGGGGGGACACTCGTTTGATGTATGGTTTTTTTTGTGGACTGGATAGTGGACGGATAGTGGAAAGATATTGGAAGGATAGTGGAAAGATAGTGGAAGGATATAAAGGATATAAAGATGAAGTGGTCGGTGGAAAGATTCTGGATTCTGCTGGATACCTATCATGACTCGTGGGCCATGAGACTGTGGCCGTTGTTCGTGGTCGTTGTTCGTTATCCGTGAATCGTGAATCGTGAATCGTGAATCGTGATATGATATATGGGACCAGGGGGCAGACGTAGGAGAACAGTCGCCGAAAACGAAACGGTCTCGGGCCGGACGGCGGTCAGTGACTCAGTCGGCGGTCGGTGCCTCGGTGGGGGGGGGGGGGGGGTACTCATACTCGGCAGCCATATGATACAGAGAGAAAGAGAGAGAGATCTTCCTGCTTTATTTCGCATGCAGCCTATCTAGACTATGGCGAACCGTCACACTCCTTTCCTGCCCACTCTGGCCGGCCGGGGGTTAGGATCCCGTTACCAGCCAGCACGATGTGGCGCCAGCTATATGATACAGCCTGAACCTTGAGCCTTGAGCCCGAAACATCGCGAGTCTGGGTTTGTGTCCGAGTGCTAGGGGAGGGAAGTGAACTCGACCTGAACGGCTGAGGCAAAAGCTCCGCCGCCGCTCGAACGATATCGCCCGAGATTCCGAGGACACCGAATAGCAACAACCTATTGCAGCAACCCTCCCCCCGCATCCAGGCACAAAACAGAAATGCTGGCCCACCCACCGTGGAGCAAAAGAAGACAAAGAAACTATGGTATGTACATACCAGTGAGTCCCGTATGGTTCCAACTCTCACTGCAGTACTAACCTGTCGATACCACGCTTAAAGTTTAAGCCTTAACTAGGGCTGTAGTAACCGGACGGGAAGATGTGTGTTCAATGTTCAATGTTCATGGTTCCATGACCATAGCTGCCAGTATGTATGATGTATCTTCCGTGGCGGAAATGTAACCGGTCACCGGTGGGTACCGTAGATAGGGTGCTCCGGGCCCGTTGTCGGGCATACGGCGGATTAAAACTTCAAAACGCGGAGAACCATGGAATCGGTTGCAACTGACGGTACGGGTACATCCCATCGACATCAACACATACACATTCCCTGAGGTTGGGTAGGTGCATAGCCTAATCTTGCTGCCGCCGCCGGGAATTTTGGTCGAATAGGTAGTCGGTTCGGGTAGGTAGTCGGTGGGTTCGAAGGCAGACTGAGCGAATCATCGTTGGTGATGATGAACTCTCGAAGTCTCGAAGTCTCGGGCACCCGGGGTAGCCTGGATAGCCTGGATAGCCTAGATAGGTGTCGAAGGTGAACGTGAAGGACGCGATGACATCACGGGTAACGGATCCGAACAATGGGCAAATCTGCCCGATTCCCAAAGTTGCCATGCGAGTCGGGACTCAGTCGACTCGCCGTAGTTACATTCCAGAGTAACTAGCCGCCAAGTGCACGCCTCCCGCCTCCCGCCCGGGGAACATCCCTCAATCTCCATCTCCTACTCTACGTGCATAACACGTGCACGCACCTGACCCCCTGCCTAGAGAGCAGCTACGGTACCTCCCGACCTCGCAAGTCACGGCACATGTCGATCCACTCCACAATCCACTCCACTACCCTAGGGTATGATACAAGCAATGCGTTGATCACGCTTTTAGGTATTGCACCCGGAATTTTGCAGAATGCGTTGCACATCAGTAATGACAGATACATCATACGCACCGTGGTAGTTGCGTTGTTGCTAGTAAAGGTTAATGCGTGAATTATGCTCAAAGCTTTACTCGCAGTGGCAGCGGTCTCAGATTTCGGTGCAGTTGGTGAAGTGAATGCGTCTGTCGGACTCGGTAAGAGGTTGAAACTTGAAGGCTGTCCAAGAGGCCTCCTCTTTCTAAGACTCTCTCTCATCATTTGCAGAATAGATGATCAACCTCTATCTCTTCTCTCTCCCCCCCTCGTCATCACTATCGTCTACATGGTAGACAATCAACCAGTATTCTCCATCGTCCGGTCCGAGCCTGGGACAGACGATTGCAAAAAAATCCCGTCAGGTCCTCGCCTCGGACGGACGGGTCAATCCCCGTCCTCCTCCGTCGGACGACCGTCCAAGTTACGTGAATATGACTCGGCTGATTGCCGATTTCTTAGCACCGACATTTTACGCACCACCTCGTGAGTTCATACCTCATCACTCCACTAGTTAGCTGTAAAACATAGCAGTATTCTGATTCTGACGCCTTAGGTGCGGCGCCCGGCCCCTATCACAGCGCTATATGCACCATATCTCACTCGGCCACACAAGGTCCACGCCCGAAATCGGGTTTTTATGTACCCAAGGCTTGGCGAACGGCCGTCGACGGCCGTCCGCTAAAAGAGCTTTAACCGTCACCCCCTAGGCTCTGACGGACGGGAGGCACGCCGTCCGTCTTCGTCGGAGGCCCAGGACGGACGGACTGGACGATGGAGAACACTGCATTTTACCACATTGATGTACTCGGGGGCAACACATTCACCTTCATTGGGCTTTGCCGCAGTACTTGTAGATACCCTATGCGCATAGTTGGAGTACGTACTTAGCCAGCAATAATTCCAGTGCCAAGCAAGCAGGCCTCAATTCTAACCCCAACGGCGAAATTCCCTTTTCTAAATTCTGGCAATCGGCTTGACACAGAATCACAGATCACTCCTATGTATAATCTGTATCTCAAGTAATCTGTGTCATCGACTCCTCGGCTCCTCGAGCAACCTGTGTCAAGCCGATTATATATCTAGAGTACCGGCACCTATATGTATTTGCCGATCAGGGGCCGCATCCCAGCGTGCTATATAGATCTAGCCGCGCTGCGCTGCCACACGAGGAAGGACGCACGCCACTCACGCATGCCCGCCCGCCGCACGCAGATAGAGTACATAGCACGTACATAGCACGTACCGTATGTAGGCACCGTATGTAGGTACCGTATGTACATGGGTGTAAGGGTAAGTGGTGCACCTCCTTAGGCACCATTTCACGGTTGTGGTGGTGCATCACTCTCCCTCACACCCGAGTACTCCAGTATGTACTCCACGGTATGTACTCCACGGTACATAAACCAGTTAACATGGGAGATGGCAGGCACCGACCGATACCGGTACCGGTACCCACCCGCTTTCGCAGGGTAAATTGTAATACCTATGGTATGGTACGATGCATCGATGCGGCGATGCCTACGCACGCACATGTAGGTATCATATATACCGGTACTATAGTGACGAGACGCGATGCATGTGGCCGGGCGGCTGGTTCTCAATCTCTCTTGATTTCGGGACTGAGTTCGGGATCGTATGTATGTGTGTATGTATACTGCACTGCACTGCACTGATCAACTACTCGCGCAGAGACATAGACGAGTGATGGACCGTGGTATCATCTGCAGGTTGCAGGTTGCAGGTTGCAGACTGTAGGCGCAGGCTGTAGGCGCAGGTAGGTGGTAGGTAGGTAGGTTTTTCCGCGTAACTGTACATCTAGCATATCTAGTAGCCATCTATCTAGCCATCTATCATCCATCTACCCATCTACCTATCATCTACCTGCCTACATGCCTATCATCTATCTACCTATCTACCTAAATTACCTCCGTCCCAACCGGCCGAGCTGCAGACCTGTCCTTACAGCTCTCGTACGGAACACGCTCTCGCCGATACATCCACACGTCGTACTTCGAGTTCACTGTTCATCCAATGAAAAAAGGGATGGAAAAACAATAGAGCCTAAGCTGCGCAGCCTGTGCTCACCGGAGTAACATTCCACCACACCGCTCCACCAGTGACCACTCCACTTCAGTGTTCACCACCCCAACTCAGGCGAAATTCACAACCACCACCTGCCAGAAGTTGGAACGCGTCATCCATGTCCTCCCCCTCCTCCCTCTCTCGTCGATACCTTGCGGTCGCGATAATCGATCACTTTTGTTCATCTTTTGTTTCTCATTTGCATCAATAAAAACGAGTGTATCATTCATCAATCCACAGGGTACGAGTACACAACAAAACCCCCCAATCCAGATCAACAAGCTCCCCCTCCTCCACAAATCAATTGAGAAAGAAAGACAGAGTAAAGTAGATTGCCTAGGAAAGGGGGATAGATATCAATAATCATCCTGTATGGTATGAAGAATCCAAACTTTCATTCGATTTCACCCCCACCCGCCTCCACACAGTGCACACACAAGATAAAATCAAACGCCTGCCACTTAAGCCCTTCCCTTCCCATCCGGCCATGATCCTCTTTCGTGCCGAGTAGAGTAAAGTACCTTCCCCATTCCATCCCGACCCATCCAGTCCCATCCCATCCCACCGCGCTCCCAAACTAGAGGTAAACAAAGGGAAAATATTGTGAAATAAATGAGTTCCCGTACGGGAGAAAGAGAGGATGTATACAAAAAAAACGGACAACCAAATGCCAGCAAAGGGAATACGAAAAGAAAAAAAAGAACAGAAAAGAAACCAAACAACCGATAACCAGAAATCGCTGTAAAAACCAGATAAGACAAGCAAAAAAGAACCCCAAATTAAACACAACGAAAGAAGTTTTTCACAACTTGATTATAATCGAAAGAAACCATACACGCGCACGCACGCACTTCAGACTGCTGGTTTAGCGAGATCCCGACGAGCCTGGCGGCGGGCCTGGCATGAAGCTGACCGATCTGCCTGTTGGCAGGTTTGCAGCATCAGCTTCCCTGCTGATTGTTGTGAACTGCGACGACTTCTTCAGAGCGCCGGGGACAGTCTGGCCGGCGCGCTTGGCGAGCGGCGCAGGCTGGAGGATGGGGACGGTGCGGGTCTCCTCGACGACGCGGCCCTCCTCGGCGATGCTGGCGTTGTTGAACGCCGAGTTGGAGTTCAGCTTATTCTGGGTGGTGTTCATCGAGGTCTCGTGATCGGGCTCGTCGTCCTCGGCCACCTTCTGCTCCTTCAGCTTGGCGAGCCAGAGGCTGGAACGCGCCTCGTCGCGGACGTTCATGGACTTGCGGAGTCGGCGCTTGGTGTAGAACAGACGGTAGAAGGCGAACAGGTACACGCAGATGGCGAGGAACTCGACGGAGATTTCGATGATGGCGCAAACGACAACCCAGTCCTGTTCGGTCGGAATTAGCATACGTATTCGATAAAATCCCATCGTGAGAATGATAACCATACCTGCTGGCGGCAAACGAGTGTGTAGTCGATGCTGTCCTCAAACAGCTTCCGTCGCGTGTTGTCCTTGCAAGACCAACCCCACAGATCCTTATTGTCGTTGCCCGCTCGGCTGGCCTGCATGATACCGATACCGGCAGACCACATGGCGATAGTGAATATGAACACAGCACCTGCGAAGATGGTTGCGTGCAATGCGATCCTTTCAGCCTTGTTGTGTCCACCCTTCCAGTAACTGTACATGATGAACAGCGAGAGAGCGAGCGAGATGGATGCGATGACGATGATGGTAATTTGCGGCCAGGTTGGTGTCTTCATGGCCCATGGTGGCAGGCCATTTCGAGGCTTGAGGTTCCGTGTTGCGTTGAAGATGGCGAATGTAGATGCTACGAGAGCAAGAACGACCAAACTGCACACACCATGTCAGCGTGAGAGCAACGAAAGAGGGGAATAGTATTTTTTACGAACCTGCAAGCACAGTTGATACTTCGCAGCACAACCTTCGCCAACCGAACCTTCAGTTTCACGGCCTGTATCGCACAGTCAGAAAAAAAGAACCCCTGTGAACGGATAGCGAGGGGAATTAAATACCAAATCGCGCTGATCCTCAGCCCGTGCCTTCTCCTCCAACTCTGCCACCCTCTGTTCCTCGTGGGTGGAAAACGTCGTGTTGGAAGTTTTCAGTCCAGCCGATAGAGGAGCGATAGGGTACCGGGCCCATTGCGTGTCCGTTGGTGTCTGAACCTCCTGAGTGACAACGGTACCACCGACTTCACCGTTCACCACACTCATTCCCGTTCCGTATGCCGCCGGCACCGGTACCGGAGGATAGTATGGCTCATCGACAGGCTTGTTATTCTCTGCTGTTGACGGCCGAGCAAAGTCGTTCCGAGGTGTTGTCTTCCAGGTCGACTCCATGATGGGTGCTTGTGAGTCGGCTGGGGATACTGCTTGGTTGTTGTGGTCGGAAATGGCTGGAGAGGGGGAGCGACGGTAGAAGTGTTCCGGCGGCGACTGATGAACCCAGGTGGGTGCGCTTCGATTTGTGTTGGCGCCTGGAGGGTTTGGGGACATTTCGCTCTGGATTTGTGTTGATTATGAGTGGCAACCGACCGGGATTACGTGGATGGATGGGCTGAGCTGCGGGGGAATCTTCTAAGCGGGAAGGTCAGAAAAAATATGGACACGACGAGCACAGCTCGGTCTTCCGAACGGCGAGTTAAATATGAACGAGAGTAACGATGTAAAGAATGGACATCATAGAAGGAGAAGAGAAGGAGGAAGAAGACGAAGAAGAAGAAGGACGAGGGACGGGGAGTAAGTATGTAGTACTGGGAAGAGTCACTATGGGAAATGACCATGAGGCGCCCAATAACCAGCGTATATGGGGATCCAGCCAACCGGCGGCACGGAGGCCAACTGGGCGGCTTCACGGTACGGCAGAGAACCTATCTGAGGGAAGAGGGCCAGGATGGACATACCAGAGGTGCAGATCAGACGTCGAGGGCTGGCCAATCGTGTAGAGATGACGGTCCCTGAGGTGGAAGATTTGATGATTTCGAGTACTTAGCTGGCGGGGGGTGGTGGGGGGGGAGGGCCAGAGAAATACTTGAGGCGGACGAGGAAGCTTTGAAGGCCGTCCCAACCTTCTCGGGGCGTGGGACCCATGGTGGAGGTTGCAGGCCTTTCACGAATCGACTCGGGATGAGGCCGGACGAATCACGCATTGCAGCGACGGGCAGCAAGACGGAGGGGGGGTGGATTAGTACAGAGGACCCTCGAACAGGAAAGGTGCATGCGGAAGCGCTGAGGTTCCGCTATCAAGGGAACGAAGCGAGCGATGAGGTTAGTTGTTGCGAATGCTTGTTCCTTGTTAGTGCGATGGGACACGGCCAATCAGCAGCACGAGCCGGCACTCTGTCCAAGCGTGGGCGCCAATCGAACCGCCCAAACTCTGGGCACACCTCCTCCTCCTCGGTAAGGCAAGGGAAGTCTCTTCGCACCCGCAAACATCGCGTGCATAGGCTCGGACAACGCCCGGGGGTTCCCACACGATGACGATGGGTGCAGTACAGTATTGGATGTCGCCTCATATGCTCCGTTGTCTGCAGGTATTCGGTCAGTCTCGTCGAAGGAACAGAGAGCAAGTACTCACGTAAAGGTACCACCGTGAATTGACGATATTCCGTATGTATGTCGAGTACCATACAAAGCCTCGAGTCCACTCGATAATGCGGGGAAGGGATCCCACTGAGGTGCGTGACGGTGGGTGTGGATCCGTCGTGCTATCCGAGAATAGGACGCACTTAGAGTGGTTTATGTATGTAGAGTACCTAGCACATGCAGCCTTGTGCGCGCCAATCACACCGCAAGCAGTGATTTCGCCGCCAATATTGGGGACTAATACTGCCGGATCTGGTAGATTTGCGCACCGTATCATTTTTTCCGTTGCCGGCGTTATTTATGGCAGCAGGATGCCAGAATCTGTTGATGAACATCACACCACAAGGCATGTAGGCCAAGTTCCAACCAACCCCCCCTCCCACTCAAAACTTTTGGATTTTGGTTCTTCTTCGGAGAGTTAGCACGGCATACAACACTCGATGGTTATGCATGCGTGCACGCATGCATGGGAAGTGTAGATATTTTATGCGGGCAGTACCGTAGTCAGTCCAGTGAAGTGCTGTTCCGCAGTGTGGAGGCATTTCAATTTTCTATGCGCGCGCTCCGAGTAGTAGAGTGTGTAGATACAAAGGCAAGTACCGTACCTACTTGGGTACGAAGGTACCCTACCCAGTGCGGTATGTAGGTATGTAGAATGGATGAACGCGCGACGGAATGAGAGATTCGGAGCCGGAGGGCGAGAGCTCTCCGCTTCCAGAACCCTGATGATTCCAGAACGAATCGAACGGTGCGTTTTCGCTGGCTATGTATATAGATACATACGTGTGCCTGTGGTAGCCAACCAGCCCCGGGTCTGGTCTCTGCATACGGAGGAGCTTCGGCGGAGGCATATCATACCCACTTCTTTTCTCCAGGAGCTCCGAGCAACTTGCAAGGGATCGCCATGAAACAACCAGCGGTCCAGTCCACATGTTTCGTTGAGACCGGCGGATTCACAGTGGATCACCTAGGTGTGTACTATTACATCGGTCGATCTTATTCGCTCGGTGCTTCGCCTGCTTCTGTCTGAGGCGAGAATCCGAGATGGCTGCTGGCTAGCGGCGTACATAACTGCTGCCGGGCGGACGCCGGAATGGCATTGGTTTTGCTCTAGCAAGATGGTTACCGAAGGGCAGCAGGCAGAGAGGCTGGCATACCATAACTAAGCGAGGTCGTCGCTGGAGCTTATCAGCACATCACGTGCTCCCTTGGGTTATCTGATTGTCTTCGACTCGGTATCTAGAGTTTGAATGTACGAACGCACGGTCACGCGCATAACTTTGTCCTTACAGACTAGTCAGTGAGAGAAGCCATGAAGCACATCGGCGTCCTAAACACCCGACATCGATGCGGAAGATTCGATTTTCCGCGATGCTTCACCTCCGACGCATGGTTACCTACCGACTTACTTTCGATCCTTTTGATACCTTTGCATAACTGGATACTTTCCATATCTACAGCTCGCACTGCAGTCTGCATCTGCCCTAGAGTACAAGTAATGAGGCAAACCAGCATTTTATGGTCAATGAGGTCGCAAGAAACACCATCCTAAAATGAGTTCACTCAATTAGTGAATGGAATGAGGTCCAAGATGTTGCATTAACGGAGATGTCACTCAATGCAGCATAATGATGAATGCGACAAGACGTAGAATGCGCTGGGTTTTGAGATGGTATTGTTGCAAAATGCGATATTTTGAGTAATTTGCAGTGTTATCAAATGCGTTACATTAATATGTGGTACTACTAGATATGCGGCTTATCCTCCTATACCTTCCTACAATTGCCCCGCAGCGTACCGCCCTGTCCTGACCGCGGATAGCACACTCTTCTTGCCGCTGTCCTTGCCATCCTTGCCGCTATTCTTGCTGTCCTGCTCTTAACCGTTGGTCCTTGGCCTTCCCCACTCACACCGCCGCGGATACCGCACCAGTCCTTCTCGCCGCGTATTGCACACTGTTGTGGAGGAGTGGTGGAGGAGCGATTTGTGAGAGGAGGAGCTGTCGGCGAGAAAAAGAGCTACTAGCGAGAAGGAGGAGTGGTCAGTGAGGAGGAGTAGTCAGTGAGAAGGACTTACCAGCGAGGAGTAGTGGTGAGCGACGAGGAGTGCCAGGGAGGAGGGCTTGTCAGTGAGGAGGACTTACCAGCGAGGCGGACGTACCAGCGAGAAGGAGTTATCTGCAAGAGGAGGAGCTATCAGCGAGAAGGAGGAGCTGTCTGCGAAATGAAGAGGAACTGTCTGCGAGAGAAGGAGGTGCGGTCCCAGGAGGAGTTGCGGCGGGAGTAGGAGCTATATGAGAGAGGAGAATCAGCGGGAGTAGTAGTTGCGGCGGGAGTAATAGTTGAGGCACGAGGGAGAATAGCAGTTGCAGCGGGAGTAGGAGCTATACGAAGGAAGAGCTATCAGCAGGAGTAGCAGTAGCAGCAGGAATAGCAATTGCGGCGGGAGTAGTAATAGCAGTAGCAGCGGGAGTGGGAATAGCAGTTGCGGCGGGAGGAGGAGTGGCGGCGGGAGGAGGAGTTGTGATGATGATGAAAAAGGAAGAAGAAGGAGAAGGAGAAGGAGAAGGAGAAGGAGAAGGAGAAGGAGAAGGAGAAGCAGACGGCTGTGAGAGCAAACGACCCCGCTAGCGCTACCCCATTCGCTTCCTCTCGTAGATACGTCCTCCTGCTGCTGTCTCCTTCCTCCGACAGCTCTCTCGCCGGACCCTAATAGTCTTCGGGCCGGCCGGACTATTCCCAGGCCTGGCCGTCTGCAAGTCCGTTGTGTGGTGGCAGACGAGAGTAGAGGTTGAAGATCATCCATCCTGTGGATGATGGTGATGACTAGAGAGAGGGAGGAGGTGGAGGTTGATCGTGTATTCTGCAGATGATGATGAGAGAGAGAGAGAGACGGGGGGAGGCGTGTATTCTGTAGACGATGATGAAGATGATGAGAGAGAGAGAGATGAGGCCTATCGGATAGCCTTCAAGTTTGCTGCCTCCCCGCTGCCTGCCCGCTGCCTGCCCGCTGCCAGCTGCTCTAACCATCCGCACTAACTACATCCGTTTCCACTCGCCGACCACTCTTATACATACCACAACGCATTCTATGACAATGGCGCATTCATCACCACCACCATCGACGTATTAACTATGAGATTCGCATTTACTAACATCACTGCAATCAACACGAGTGAGTTTGCTGCATTTACTAGCAATAATGCATTTAGCACAGTGCGTATCTGTCACCAAATGAGGAGCACCTCATTCTGCGACATTTCGGGTGCAGTCAATGAGTGATTCACTCATTCCTTGTACCCTAGGGCTGTTGGTCTACTCACTTTCTCCAGATCTTGGCATCATCCTGCTGCAGCAACGCACGCCGCACAGTCGCAGACTCGCAGTTCCTGCTGCCAGACACCCAGACTGTACTCTATGATGTAGGCACCGTTCCGGGCCTTCCGACCAACGCGCAGATGCAATGCGATGCGAGTGACGATCCGTGCTATCACATCGGGCCTCCTGCTGGGTATTAGCTCTATTCGCGCGTGACACACTAACACGTCCTAGGGCTGACCGTGGTGCTCGGAATGTAAAGTAACTGTGTGTTTGTGAGGCATACGTACATACAATAGGTGCTACATCATAGGGCATGAGGGTTTGCCAGACGTTCTGGACCCGATCGCTGTCAGTGCTGTCCTGTCAACATGCATGGCCAATAGTACTCTACAGTAGCTGGGAGATCGGCCACGATGGAGGAAACGTAGAGTACCTACCCCGCTACCAGGCTGGAGGGGATGTATGTATCATGTGGGCCACACATAGGTAAGTGGGGCGGTAGGTCGCGGCAATTGGATTTGCACATCGATATTTTAGCGCCCCGTTACTTGCACATACTCTGTGTAGAGGCAGACGTCTGCGGTCCCTTAATCTCTGGAGGCTGGGCCGCAGACGGATAACTTCTGAGACGAGGGCGTGCGTGCTGCTGCTCGGAGAAAATCCAAGTGAGTTGGGTTGGTGGGTCTGGCAGGTGTGCATAGGTTGGTTGGCGCGAAGATGGATCCCCTGGGGATGGAGGGCTGCCTAAGGCCTGCAGCCGGAATGTCAGAAGTCAGCGCTGCAGGATCGATATCGAAACTTGATGTTTGACGGCCATAGTTGGCGGTGAGCACTGAGGGAACGGTATGGAACGATTGCACGTGTGTAACGGTAGATAGATGGATGATCCAAGTGCGGTGCCCCACTACTACCGGTAGATACCGTATTCTGCAGTACGCGTATGGTGAGTTCCGAAAGCTTCTACTATAATTCCTCAGCAACGCAAACCATCATCATGTCCAGCGCACCCAACGTCCTCCTCTTCGCCACGGGCTCCGTCGCGACGATCAAGCTGCCACAGCTCGTCACGTCGCTGCTGGCGCACCGCCTCAGCCTGCGCGTGATCATCTCCCCCTCCGCCGAGCGATTCCTGAGCGCGGGTGACCTCACCGCGCTCTCCTCCGCCGTCCCGGTCTACCGCAACGAAGACGAATGGGCGCAGCCGTGGCAGCGCGGCGACCCAGTGCTTCACATCGAGCTTCGGAAATGGGCGGACCTGCTTTTGATCGCGCCGCTATCGGCGAACTCACTCGCGCGCATGGCGGGCGGTCTGTGCGACGGGCTGGGACTGAGTGTTGTCCGGGCCTGGGATGTTACCGCCACCGTGGCTGCGCGGGAGGAGGAGCAGGAGCAGGAGCAGAAGGGTGTGGCGCGCCGCCGGAAAATGATTCTTGTCGCGCCCGCGATGAATACGCAGATGTATCTGCACCCGTTGACGGAGGAGCAGCTGGCCAAGCTGCGCTCGTGGGGCTGGATCAATGTGCTGCCGCCCGTACAGAAGCTGCTGGCTTGTGGCGATATGGGCATAGGCGGCATGATGGAGGTGGCGGATATTGTGGCACATGTTGTTGCAGAGCTGGGGCTTGACACTCCAGGTCCTTAATCGAGACCCTTCTTTTTTTCTTCTTCTTGCTGTTTCCTTCGTTCCTTCGGAATCAGACTGCGGAACC
This sequence comes from Tricharina praecox, assembly GCF_024521635.1. Classification (NCBI taxonomy): domain Eukaryota; kingdom Fungi; phylum Ascomycota; class Pezizomycetes; order Pezizales; family Pyronemataceae; genus Tricharina; species Tricharina praecox. Next base: position 643,449 of record NW_026250417.1, read on the forward strand.
GCTTCGCCCCGCCATGTGATATCTTGACTTCTATTCTGAAACCGTTGGGAACGTGCCCGTGGCGATACCTCCAAGCGCCCGCGCCGGAGCCGTGCAACATTTTCGCCACTGTCAATATACACGGATACTGAACCTACATACCTCGTCGCACACTATCTGTGGCGTAGCTGTTTCATATCAGCCATGTTACGCCTCGTTGAACCATGGCCACACGCAGCGCCGACGGGAACCCGTAGTTACTTTTGCTGTCCGCTGCCGACAAATGAACACTTCCGTTGGTCGGCTCGCACGTGCCACATGCCGTGGGTGTCCGAGTTGTACTGTAGGTTACCCGGGCCGTCCTCCGCATTCGGTCGGCCACGATGACGTCTTCCGCGCCTTCGTCGTGTACATACCTCGGCAGCTTCCCCCCACTGTGAGTCTGACCAAACCCGACCAAGCCAAAATTAAACCACACCTCAAAGCTCAACCTTACAGCACTCGGCCTTCACGTTCCGCCTCACCATGCCGCCGCAGCGAATACTCCTCCGACCTCCGCACCTACATCTCCAGCCCTTCTCGCTCAGCCGGCTATACCACGTGCCGACGGCGGCGCCGGCGCCCTTCTGCCGACCACGCAATGCCCCGCCCACGCTCACGGCCCGGTCGATAGTTCTGCGCCCCCTCTCCCTCCTCCCACGACACGCCGCCTTCTTCCACAGCACGCCCACCCTTCCACGGGACCACCACTTCGACACGCTCAAGTTCGTGCAGCGGCTGGAAGCGGAGGGGTTTTCACGGGACCAGAGCGAAGCTCTTCTCCGAGTACTCAGCGACGTAGTAGAAGAGAGCATCCAGAACCTGACGCGGACGATGGTTCCGCGCGAGGACCAGGAGAAGATCAACTACGCGCAAAAGGTAGATTTTGCCAAGCTGCGCAGCGAGCTCACCGCGCTTCACGGGAGTGAATTGAACCCGATCAAAAATGATCAGGAGCGGCTGAATAGCGAGATAAGTAGGTTGAGTGCTAGGCTGCGCGAGGAGGTGCAGAGAGCACAGTCGAGTGTTAAGCTCGATCTTAATCTGGAGAAGGGCAGGATTAGGGAGGAGAGTAGTGTGCATGAGCTGAAGATTAAGGAGACCGATACGAGGATCGAGAAGGAGGTTGGAGATCTCAGGGGTATGCTCGAGAGTGTCAAGTTCTCGACGCTGCAGTGGTTGATCGGTGTTTGCACGGTGGGTTTCCCTTGGGCGGTGGCGGTGATGATGCGGACGCTGGCTAATGGGTCTGATAGGGTACCGCGGCGCTGTTGTTAGGTGTGTGGCGTTTGTTAATGTGAATGCGTCGCAAGTGTGCTTCCAAGTTCCGTCCCTTCGCCGACGAGTCCACCATGGAGTGTAAACTGGCGAACCTCCCATCACTTTGTATTATATCATGTAGCGTAGCCGATTCCCCAAGAGAGATATCAACCCAGACCCAACCCCAAATCCGTGTGCGCAACCTACAAGTCCATCTCCACATCCTGCCGCTCCACCGCAACCGCAACCCTCTCAACCTCATCCACCGCATCACTGACAACACGCAACATCTGCTTCATCGCATCCTGAACCTTCTGCAGCTCCGCCTCAATCTTGACCTCCACCTCCCTCCGGCGCTGTAGCGCATCCTGGAGGCGCGAGAGGATGTCCATCCTCTGCATGTTCCTACTCCGAAGCACCCATCAGCCATCCCGCGTTCCCGCGTACGTGTACAGAGAGAGGGAGGTAACCAACGCGGCTCTCTCCGCCTCCTCCATCCTACCGCGAACCTCGGCGTCAAGCTTTTGCAGATCCTTCTCGAAGCCCGCCTCGATGTCGCCGCGCTTCTTGCGGCGCTTGTCCATCGTCTTCGGTACATAGTCGCATGTCAGTAAGTACTCGAGTACTAAGTAGTGCGAAAAGGAAGGGAATGCGCACAGTGCGCCGCATCTTGTCCAGCAGCTCGTTCAGCTCCGCTTGTGCGGCTTCGTCGTCGCCATCGCTGTCGTCTGCGGGCGTGGTCGAGCGGCGGGTGGTGGCGGGGGGCTTGCGGGGACGGGCGGGAGGGCGGGGCGGCATGGTTGCGGCAGCGGTGATGGTGGTTTTGTTCTGGGGGGTGGGGAGTGGTGCTCTACGGTTTGGTGGTTTGGTGGGGTCGAGGGAAATGGAAGATGGAGGATGGAAGTCGTCGTCGTATGGCGAGTGAGATGCATGAATGGGCCATTGAGCAGCCATTGAGCCTCGGCGGTCCGGATTCGGATACGGACAGGCACATTCCAAGACTCCAACTTCCAAGTGCTTGATGCACCCGATACAGTACGGTACGCTGTGTCTGAATGGGATGTGCCGTGGCTCGATGTGTGTATGCAACCCGGTTCTTGGAACTTCCAGCTGAGAGAAGCTGAGCGATCCCGTCTGCTTGACGGCAGCGACAATCACTTATCACTCTCCTATCGATCAACATGTACGGTAGAGACGAGTGAGCAATAAACTTCCAAGCAGCAAGGAGGAGGGAGGCCTGGGAGGGCACTTTCGAGTTCCCAAGCCCTCTCCCGCCCTTCCCCCGAGTATCCATACATTCCAAGTAACTTTAATGATCGGCACCGGTAGCCAACGCCAACGCCAATACTGTTCGAATTTCGGCATCTACATTCTGCAACCGATATGCACCTATTCACATCGCAGGCATAAACCTTCGTCCTCGTCCTCCGTCCGAATCAACGATCAGAAACCAGATATAGATAATGAATAACGTATGAGAACTCGTGCAGCAGCCTGCCGGCAGTGTAGATCATCCGGCTCCGCATGTCAGCATGTAACTATCACGCGCGGTCACTCGGATATTGCTCCCCCTGAAAACCCGTGACCGTGTGAGGCTCCTAGCTTTTATGTCCTTTCCTTGGACCTTGTTATCGTTCATCACCAAAGTCTACAGCTCGCTGCTGCACTTGGAAAGTAGATCGGGAGGTGAGTAATTGGAGAAACAGACGGGATGGATGGTTCGCAGCCTTCCACGTTCCCGTAGGCAGCATAGGTAGCATAGGCACTTCAACTTACGCAATGCCTCTGGAACTTACTCGCCTCATCACCATCGAGTAAATTCATACCCCAATAGCTCCATCCAATCCTCATTAATGGCGAATTATATCACCAGAAGAACCAGAGGAACCAGAAGACTTCCAAGTGGAGTTCCAAGTTCCAAGTTCCAATTCCGCAGCCCAGCCAGCCACCAGCCACCAGCCAGCCCCCACCAGCCAGCCCCCACCAGCCAGCCAGCCGCCATTCATGAAATCATCGGGGTCAAAAGTCGGTCAAACGAAAAGAAACTGAAAAAAACATAAAGGAAGGAAAGGAAAATATAAAAACACCCACATCATCAATCAATCATTGCAAGCAGACGCCACCAGCACCTGTATAAACACCCCCGACCAAGTTCCAAGTTCCAACTACTCAAAATCCACTACTTTTCTTCCCCCGCCTCACCCCCACCCCCCAGCACCCCCCAGGATTATGCACAGCAGCATCTTCGCCTTACTACCTTACTAGAGAGAAAAAAAGACAAGACAAAGGTCACGAGAACGAAGAAGAGAGCGCTCACGAACAAAAACTCCATACCGATCCCATCCCATCCTGTCATTCCAGACAAAAGAAAAAAAATCAAGGAAAAAAAAAAAAAACTCCAACCCTTTCCCAAACGCAAAATCAAAGCATGACATCCTAATTCGCGACCATGGCGGTAGTGGCCATCGCCACCCGCCGTTCCCCACGGAAATCAAGCATGGCCTTCCCTAGATCCGCGATGCCAAACGGTTTCCCCACGAACCCGTGAATCCCTTTCAACGCGGCCTTGGCGCGAGCCTCCTCGGTTGCGTCGGCCGAGACGGCAAGCACGGTGAGTTCTCCGCCATTGCTGCGTTGCTCGTCGTAGAGTTTTTGAATTCGCTCAGCAGCCTCGTATCCGTCCATCCGTGGCATCCAGAGGTCCATTAGGATCAGATCGAACGGGCGGCCTGCGGCTGCTGCACTGGAGAAGATTTCGACGGCTTCGATGCCATCGCGGGCTTCCGAGATGTCGCTGTAGCCGAGACGCTTCAGCATGCTGCAGAGCAGTGCACGGTTGATCCGGTTGTCTTCGACGACCAGAATGCGGAGCGGAAGCTTTTTTGCCAGATCGGGATCGAAAGAGAGTTTTCGTCCTACGGATGGCGGAGCAACGACGGATCGCACAAGTGGCGAGGGAGGACGAAAGCGTGGAGTGGGGACGGCGGAGTCGGCGCGAAGAGATAGACTGGCGGCGTCGATTCCGGGAGTGGGGATGGGAATAGGCGTGCCCGGTGTGCTCCCTGATGCGTCCGCGGGGGTTATTGGGAGTCGTAACCTAAACTCGGAGCCTCGGTGGTCTCCTTCCGTTGCGGTTCGTTCCAGCCACAAATCTCCTCCCATCTTCCGGGCGATTCCACGGGCAACGTAGAGGCCAAGGCCGAGTCCGTCACGATGACGAGTGAGAGACTCATCTTCGGTTGAAAACGGTTTGAACAAGTCCGGAATGAAGTCACTTGGGATGCCATCGCCAGTATCCACGATAGTAAAGATGATTTGATGAAAAGAGTCGACGGCAGCGTTAAGAGTGATCCGACCCGACGGGGTGAACTTGAACGCATTATTGAACACCGAAGATATCATTTTCGTGAGGTAGGAGCCATCGACTATCACACGCATAAGAAATTGGACACACGGCCATCAAGAGTACGACCGACTTACTAATCATGCTTTCCGGCACATTGTCATCCACAATGACTTCAATCTCCACGTGTTTCCGTTCCTCCTCGCCACTGTGGGCTTCCGGAACTTCGACGGTGACACGTTCGCCATGGGGGGTCCCATGGACATTCGTAAAGTCCGGCCGACCACCCGTTCTAAGAGAGTCATGCACAGCTTCATGTAATAGTTCCCTCAATTTCAACAAGCGAGAGTTCAACACCACCTTGCCTACGGCATCATGTGATAGTCCAGGCGTTGACGGGAAGCCCTGATGCTGATTGGACGTTATCTGCGGCGAGAAATAGTCCTGAGCGGCATCGGTTGAGCGGCTCCCGTACTGCGGTGTCAACAAGCCGGCTGTGGAAGTGCTGGCGAATCCCTGAGAACCGGTTTCCATGGCCATGGAGCCTAGGTTATCCTGCCGCTCGACACGAGGGACCTTATCCGGCGTGTCTCGTCCAGAATTTGCCGAACTCCTTCGTCGCTTCCCCCGCCGATACGATTCGTCATCTTGGTCTAGGTTGTTGTGAGGGAACCAGAATGGCCCGGATTGTTGCTCCTCCAAGCCCAGCAGTTCGGCCCCTGCCTGTGATGGCGTCGATGGAACCTCCATGTTGAAATCGTATGCGTGCACCATGTTGTCCGCCGCGTCTACCGCACGTTTGGAACTATCTGCACGTTTGAATCAGCATGCTGCCGCTGTCTATTTGAAGAATATCGACCGAGTAGATACCTTGGGCGACCTCAATACTCGCTCGCAGGCCCTCAATAACCTCCTTCAAGTGAGCTAGATCCGGCCATCGCCATCGGTCGGGATGTGTAGCTTCGACAACCGAAGCATACATCACATCCAGCATGCCGACAACACCTTGCATTGGTGTCCGCAATTCGTGAGATAGTCGTCTGGCGTAAGGGCGCAAAGAATGCTTCACTGCAACCCCTCCGCTGACCATATTTTGCGGAATCACACTACTCTTGGTCTCCTTGCCCCCAAGGCCTAATCCCTCCAGCACACGTGCGCCGACCTCATCCTCCAGCGCATGCAAGAACATCTCCAACATGGCCCAGCTCAGCTTCGGCCTCTCCTTTAGGCCATCGGCGGTCCAGAGACAGCCGAAATGCGCATAACATTTACCCTCGTGAAACAGAGGTACTGCTAGGTATCCTTCGGCCGGTATTGGAAAGCCTTGTGCATTGGGGTTGTCCGGCGTGAGAGCCGTCAATCCGTCGGGAATGAGGAGTACCCGATCGTGCCGCATCCACTGACACGGGCATCCGTACACCTGATACTTGTAATCCCGATAGAGACCACTGTTGCCCTTGTGGTCGTTGAAATAGAAAGCGAGCCCCATCAGACAAGAACCAGGCTCGCCGATCGCGGGCATCTCCACCGCCGCATCTTCATCGTCGTAGAGGACACGTTTCGCAACGAAACCATACTGCGAACCGGTGATCTCGGTTATCCCTTCCATCAACAGCTGCCAAAAATCAAATGTGGTGACGCCGCGTAGCCGATGCTTAAGCTGCACCGTCTTTTCCAGCATCCAGCTGTCCGCCGATCCCAGCGCGTGTGACACTTCATCTCTAAACCCTGGATCCGTAGGCCGCAGGACCTCTGATTTGGATGCAATACACAGCGACTCCCGGAAAAACGGGTCGCAGCCCACTGGTATATTCGACTCAAGTTCGGTAGTCGACATCGTGTTGATTCCCCCCCAGCGATCAGTGGCCCGAAAGGAGTCTCCTGATGGCTGGGTGTAACAGTTGGCGGATCTCTGGTGAGTTAGCCGTCTATGGCAAGTAGTCGGAACCTGTTGTTGTTGTTGTTGTTGTTGTTGTGGTTGTGGTTGCCGTGCGGAAAGTATTGCGGCGCGGTTACGATCGACGAAGCCTAGGGGGAAGGCGACGCGCGAGACGGGACGCGGAGTGAAGTAGAGCGGTGAAAGACAGAAGGTGTGTTGTCCAGAGTGCTAAGTGCTATCCTCGTTCTCTTGGTCTTCTCGGACGGGGCGGGCGAGAGGGAGGGTGGTAGCAATAGAACTTTGTGGCGTGGTGGTTGTTGTGGGTGGGTGGTGGCGAGTGGCAGTGTTGAGATGGAGCACAGAGGAACTTGACAGAGGAACAAAAAGTAAGTAAAGTACCTTCTACCTAGTACACCGGAGAAGAAGAGTGAGAGGAAGCAGAAGAAGTAGAGAAAGTGGATGCTGCAAATGAGGAGCACGGGATTGATTCTGGCTGCAGGTATAGTAGCATTTCGGAGAAGGGAGGGTGGAGTTGATCGAGTTCAGCCATAAGTGCTCCCGAATGACATCCAGGACTGGCCTGACGCCCCGCCGTCCGCCGACCACCGTCCCCATGTTTCCCGCCCTTCCTCCTCCGCGAAAACTCGCCCGACACTCTCGCTCGACCCTGCAGGTACAGTACCAAGTACTAGTACAAGCATTTTGCCGCCCCAAACGTCGGTAGGGAACAAACAACGGCACGGGGCAACGACAACCAGTCCCCACACTAATGACCGCAAATTCTGGGGGGAGGGGGGTGGGCAACAAGGGCTGGCTGAATACACACCTGGCCACACGAAGATCGGAGATGGAAGATCGGGAACCTCAGAGTTCAGCTGAATTCGGGAATCCGAGTGCAGATGGGAGAATGGCTGGTATCGCTGTAGGCATGTATTAACATGAACTTTTTTGCCGTGTCTCTTGCTTTTCCCGTTGTTGATGCTCTTGTTCTCCTGCCAATCCGCTTCTTCTTCTTCTTCTTCTTCTTCTTTTCTCCTCCTTTCCGAGATGCCGAAGTCGAGCGGCAAGCAAGTCTGGGCTGGCTGGCGATCGACGGTTCTAGGTAGTGGTCTAGACGGGCAATCTGGAGCCTGGATGCCGCAATGACGGATGTGAAGTGGGCGGGTTCTGGTGATTCTGGAAGCCGGCGCGGCCAGAGGGGCGAACGTAAAAAGCGAAAGTACTAGTAGCGAACTGGAGCACAGAGGCCGGAAGAAGACGGGCAAGACGGAAGAAAAAAAGAATAACTATCACAAAGGTGCTCTGCGAAAGAAGTCTTTTTACCGTGGTGGTACAGCCGTGGTATAGGTAGCTGACTATGGGAGGGGGGGAGTATTGGGATGCGAGTGGTAGTAGTGGAGGCCTAGGAGGTTAAAAGACACACACAGACAGCAATGACAGCGAGCAACTCCGCAGTAGCCACCACCACCCGCCGCTTGCTTACTTGTCCATGTGCGTGCGCCCGTACCTAGAAGTAGAGCAGATACACGAGTTAGATATCGGAAAAAGAAATCGAACACCACCGGCGCTGGATCCAGAGGGCCCAGACAAGTCAAAAACGGGCTATTGACAGGGAAGGGAGGGGGGCATCGGAGAAGAATGGGCCAGGGGGGAGGGGGGTTGTCGCGGCCTGCCACGACGATAATATTCAAAAAGCACGCCCTGGCTTTTGTCCCCATAAGTCGCAATCATCGACAGGTCAGGGCCAAAAAACTACACTTTCCTACCCCGCGGCTTGCCGACAAGCGCCAGCTGCTGCTGCTACTGGCTGAGGCTCCCCCCACCCCGCCCGCCCCTCGTCCTCGGCGCCGAGTGTTCGGGTCCGTCTCTGCCCTTCCGGTGCCCCCGATGGATCATGGCTGCAACACCGTTCCGTTCCCCCTCTCCCCTCCCCTCCCAGCCCAAACAGGTTTCTGGGGAAACCCTCTCCCTCCTACCCCCCAAGGGCCCCGATCCTTGGTTCGCATGAAGGCGGCCCGTACACTCCTTGCATCATCTCACAATGCTTCTAGCCTTGGTTTCCCGACCCAATATCCTCGACTGCGGTATCAGCCAGCCAGCCAGCCCAGCCAGCCCAGTTCAGCCAGCCATCCATCGCTTGGACAGATGTAAGGGGGCCCGGTTTCAACCCCAGATGGCAGATACCGGTACACTTATCACCACGATCTCAAGTCGGAACTGGCACTATTACTACCTAAGCAGGTACCTATACCGTTGACCAGACCTGGGGACGGGCGGAGGGTGCGGATTGCCGCACTTGACTTCATAGAGCACGGCTCAGGATCGAAGAATGCTCGGTTCCGCAGGTCCACGGAATATCACCGAGAGACGCCCCAAAAACGGAGACTGAGACTGGAGACTGGAGTCACTAGACGCCTGGAACAGTGGAACAAACAGCCGATCCTGGAACGCGAGGAAAAGCCATCCAACATTCGCGTTCCCTCGAAGAGGGCCGGGTCGGGTCACGGATGGTGTCTGAGGCGAACATCCTCCGCCAGGACATGTACCGGTACACACACACAAAACCAGCCAGGACATGTACTGGTGCACACATACAAAACCAGCCAGGACATGTACTGGTACATCCACACAAACCAGCCCGTCAAAACGGAGGCGAAGAATTCCACGCAAGCCACCGTTTTCGGTGTGGAAGCCTGTTCGAACAGCAACAGGCCAGGACAGGGCATCGAGAGCTGTGGCGCACGCAACGTATCACGAACTCAACGGCTGGCTATTACTCTACTGCACCTGCACTGCCAACAATTATCCTCGCTCCTGCATGTGGGGGTATGTAGTACCGTACTCTAGAGTCTACGGTCTGCCCGGGGCCAAGCCCACAACCGAGAGGGAAGGGGCGCAAAGGCACACTGTGCTTTTTGCCGGGCTCGTATTCATCGATATGGAGATATATGTGCTGCCGGCATCAGCCGGCTCGCTTTGAGACGAAGCCTCACCGTGCTCTCAAGCAAGGAGGGCGCTCGAGGCGCTTGCTGGGCCGCCGGAACCACTCCCAAGGTTCGACGCTTACATATCGTCCCATGACGGACTCACGAGTCGAAAGCGGTTCCCATCACTCGTTGGACGTATAGCGCCCTCTACCGGTGGCTCTTTGGTGGCTGTTTGATCCTCCGGTGTGTGACTGCAATGATGATTGAACCGAGAAAAGGTGGCTCTTTGATCCTCCAGTGCCTGACAGCCATGAATCGACAAGGTCGAGTGCAATGATGATCAAACCCGCCCCCAAAAGGTGCCTCTTCGATGCCTCTTCAGGCGCCTCTTCCGGTGGTCTACTCCCTGCAATTCAATCCTCAAACTCTGTCCGAGCATAGACTACGCGTATCCCCTCATCATGGCCGGGCCTGGCACAAACACGTGCTGGATCTCGTCCGTACATACCGTATTCCGCAGATGTCCGCAGAGATTCCGCAGAGATTCCTCCTACTCTAACTCTTCCTCCAACCATCTCCTCCACCAACCTCTCCTCCGTGTCCGAGGCACTCGCTCGCAGTTGTTTCACGCGCGCACCTCTCTCTCTCTCTCTTGTTTTTTTTCTTTCTTTCTTTCTTTCTTTCCCTCAGAGGCTGGCTGCCTCCTCATGGTCTCGCCGAAATGATGTCGTCCAGGGTTAATTCTTCTGCAGACCAGGAACAAATAAGGCAATGATGGCGGGGCCTAGAACACAGCCCAAACATCCTCGAGCATCCTCCCTGCATGTACTTGCCGTTATTTCCGTCCACCCCCTCCCACTCCCACAGTCCCACTCCCCCAACAACACCCACCACCCATCAACCCAAAAAGCAAATGTTCCAGACCGCAAAGGAAACCCCGCCCCGCGCGCACAACATAGAGTAGAGTGGGTAGAGTGGGTAGAGTGGGTAGAGTGGGTAGAGTGGGTAGAGTAGTTACTCTGAGAGCATCACACTCGCATCCATCCCACTCGCATCTATCTATCCAGTAAGTTACCACACAACCACACAACCACACAACTGCACAACTGCACAACTGCACCGAACACCATGATTCATCGTGTCGCACATTCCGATCATTCCCTCGACATGATGATTGATATGTCCATTGTTCACCACCACCCCCCACCCCTTCCTCCCCCCACACCCCATGTTGGCTGGACGACGCCCAGATGGACAGGCACCATGGATGAGCTCGATCAACTGTACTATATTTTGTGCGCTCCGTATGGAAGCATGCATACCGGCACTCTACCTACATATCATACACCATACACACACTGCACCACTAACTACGGTATGTATACGGTATTATAGTTATATCTACACCTATATGATATATCTGGGCATACGTAAGTCAGTCAGTCAGTCAGTCGATTCTACCGACCGATCGCTCGTATGTATGTGTGTAGAGCATGTAGAGTAACTAGCGGGCTTTTGTCGTCGTCGTTCACGCATACATACTTTCCAATGTCGCGATGATCCCAATCATTATCCCACCCACCCGCGCACAGTGCTGAGTGCTCTGGGCCGGTGCACGCGTTTATTAGCTCGCGGGTCGAGCTCGCGGATTGCGCGGTTTGCGACGTGCAATGTGCACGGTGGAAGAGTGACCGGCGGGCGGTAGGCGGGGGTTGGCGTGCGCTCTCTTTCTCTCTCTATCCTTCGAGATTTGACCGCTCCGACGCTGCCCCACTGCCCACTGCCCCACTGCCTAGGCCACCATGGGGCTTGGACAGAAAGTAAAGTCGACGGAATACACCGCATCGCGGAGTAACCTAATATCATAGCCATCGAACGTTACACCATGAGAGGGGGGGGGGGGGTTCGTTCGTCCGTCTGTCGAGAGTACCTTTTATATACCATGAAATACAGGGGGCAACCTTTTATATACCATGAATACCATGACAGGGACATAGTTTGGCCCACAGACCTCTATTATGGCGGCGACAGGCGGCGACAGGCGGCGACAGGTGGTCAGAGTCTGGTGCGAAAATAATTTGAGCGAAGGTACATATGCCCGCGGTGGGGCTTAAAAGGTACGCGATACCCTCACCAGCCACAGCAAAAATCCTGCATCTTACGCGTCGATGCAACGAAGACAATGCAACAAGACAGAAAATGGGGTAGAAAAAGAGAGAACCCCGAGGTATCGTAGTGAAATCATTTTTCATAAGGATTTGATTGCATTTAATAACTGTCTAATGGCCAATTTGTCTCCGATCGCGTGTTGTGAACAGCGCAGACCAGATGAGGGGAATTTGCGCTTGAGTCATAAAAGTTACTGACTCGCTATGCGCACACCTAGTGACTTGTCATTAAGTTAGATTGACTCGTCACTAAAATAAATTGACTCGTCACTGAAATACTAACCAAGATTTTACTTCTCAACCGATGGAACACATAACCCACGAAGAAATCGTTATAAAGGTTGGGAAAGCAGCACCATAGCGAGCTTCAGTGCTTCAATAAAATAAAAGAGAAAAGCATTCTTTTTCTCTCTGTCGAACTCTCTTGGCCCAGTCGACTGCTGCAAAAAACTTGATTTTGTGCGCAGAATTAGGGTGGCGGTGCAGCGGGCATACCTTTGCTCAAATTATTTTCTCACCAGACTCTGACCCTGTCGCCGCCTGTCGCGGCCATAGAGAGGTCTGTTGGTCAAACTATGTCCCTGTCATGGTATTCATGGTATACAAAAGGTTGCCCCTGTATTTCATGGTATATCAAAGGTACTCTCCCGTCTGTCAGTTCGTTCGTTCGACACACACTTGTGATGCGATGCATGTTCCACCATCACCACTACCACTACCACCACCACCTCCCGCCGATTGTTGGGGGTCACTCGCTCTTCTGAGTGGATTGTTGAAACACGGTACACCCTGAGCCCTCCATACGGATCGGAACTGAATCGGAACTTGGGAGTGCGAGCGGGAACGAGCGGGAATAGGCGGGGACGAGACGTCGGCGAGAGTCGAGACACATACGGTAGTGGTTAGAACTTGGTGGTGGTTAGTGGTGCCACAGGTCGGTACCCCCTCCTCCTTCTCCTCCTCCTCTTCTTCCTCTTCAGCCTCCTCCTCCTCCTCCTCCTCTTCCTCCTCCTCCTCCTCCTCTTCCTCCTCCTCCTCCTCCTCCTCCTCCCTCCCCCCTTCGCTCGTGAACATTCAAATCCCGCCACTCCCGATCACCAGCGCCGCAGGCTGCAGACTGCAGCAGTCTCTACCTGCGCAAAAACTCCCCCTCCAAACATCTGGTCACACTGTCATCGATCTTTCGGGCATACCATTCTAGACGCAGGATATATGGCACCCTCCGCCTGCGATTCCCTCCGATGGCGGCCGTAGGAAACGCGTCCCATCGTGTCCTGCCTGCCACATCCTCCAGATCCCCACCGGATCCCCACATGCATCGGTCGACAAGTTAAACTGTTGAAGAACGATCGATGTCATGCACCTCACGTGCCCGGGCCGCTAGTTAACCATGGCTGGCTAGCTAATCGAGGATAAAAAGCAACCCACGGTCCCAACCAAACCAAACCAAACCGCTGCGCAGGTTAACCAACAGCTGGTGCTCTCCGTCACTCTTACCTGGGGAATCCGGAAAGTCCATCATGTCATCACTCCGCATGGTGAATCGTGATGATGGATGATGATGATGGATCAGGATCTACATGCCTACATACAGTCCACTCCTCCCCTCTTCTCCTCTCCTCTCCTCTCCGCTCTTACCTCACGAGCCGCAAATACCTGCAATCACCACCAACTGGTTACTGAGTGCATACTCCTGCCTCCCAACGAGTCGACGAGTCAACGACTGGTTATAAACCGATTGCGCCGGCGCGACGTAACGTAGTTACTTCCCTACCCCACAATGGCGTTCTAGGCCCTGCGCGTGGCTTTGGGGGGGTTGGGCTGGGTTGGTGGGCTGGTGGGCTGGTGGGGGGCAGCACTTCAATATGTAGAGTACATACCACCCGTGCGGTGATCTCGAGCAGCCTGCAGGCCGTTTGGGGGCGGAGCGGGGGGAAATTCGAATCTCTGGTGTCGCTGGTGGCTCTGGTGGCTCTGGTGGGAGGAAAATGAAGGCATGACCGTATGTATGAGTATGAGTATGAGTGTGTGCGAGACTCGAGTGAGATTATGTAAGCCGGTAAGTCGGTAAGTAAGCACCGTACTTGAGTATGTAAAGGTGTATCTTAATGCAGCGAGCGAGTGTGATGCAGCGAGAGTGGTGGTGACTGGTCGGTGCAGGGCATCGATATCGAGATTGATCGGCGGCAGAAGTGGGAATTGTCATCGATATTGGATTTGTCCATGCTCCCACTGCCCATGCTCCCACTGCCCACTGCCCATGCTCCTCAGCCCCACCCTCAGTTCGTAAACCTACGTAGCCTGTAGGTGGGCCGACCACAGTGCGCACCACCATGCTCCGAAATCTTATGGGTGCTCCCGAAGCGGCAATGTCCTAACCGGTTTGTATGTTGGTATGTACTGAGTACATGAGGACTTGCCCTGTGGCTTCAAAGTTCAGCCTTCAGCCCCAACCTGAGACCCAACCTCCAGGCTCTAAGCTCTACATAGGCTCCAGCCGCAGGACTGCGGCGAGTCATGTTTCGTGAACCCCTTGATGTACCTATCCTCCTGCTCCTGCTCCTCCCGCTCCTCCTCCCGATTCAACCAAAACAGTACGACACACCTGCGCCCCGAGCCTGGAACCTCGGGGCTCGAGGTCCAGACCTCGGAGGGCATGTGACACCCGTCCACCCACTAGCCACCACCACCACCGGCGGCGGCGCGGTCTAGATCTCGCTGCCGGGCAATATTGCGGGAGATAGTCCCGATTCTGGCCGATGTGCTTTGATGTGCTTTGGCTAGGGGGATCGCGACGGGTACTATCGAGATGGGAGGTGGGAAAAGTGGGGGACCTTACATAGCCCCACCCCCCCTCCCTCGCCCGGATGCGAGTGGCGAGTGATACCGTAAGGACGGGATGGGAGTGGATGAGACGAGACGGGATGAGACGAGATGGTTAAAGTACTGAAGTGGGGTGACGAACCTTCCTACCTTCGTGAAGACTTCCCCACGGCACCGGCACACACTCTGCTCTGCGGAACGGCAGGTTAACATAGCTGCATCCGTAGCTGCGGATAGAACTAGGGGTGTACATATGAGAGGTAAACATGTCCACGCCAAAATACCTAATCCCTCCATCCCTAGAAAAGCTGCAACGGATTTGACGCCCGCTCCCTCTCTCCCTCGGGACATACCTAGATTACTCTACATACATTAGGTACATACCGACATGCCGACTCCACCCCCGACCCCGGAGGCTCGGAAAACATGAAACAATCGGCTCGGATCACGCCACTCACCTATATTCCTCCCGACATATACTTGGCAGCGACAAACACAATAAATCGCTCCATTCGCGGATCGTTCTGCTTCCGTGGGCGTGCACGTGTTATTCTCGTAAGTGCCGCGTGGAAGAATGGGGCTCTTCCCCTCTCCTCTCATCGGTGCTCGGTTTGGGAGGGAGGGAGGGATATGGAGGGGATGGGTCATTGCGGAGCACTCGGGTTGATTGATGGGAGCTTCGCTGGCTTCTTACGCTGGCATTATTTCTACCAGAATGTATTGAGAAGCTCCGATTCGATGATGGATAGCCCGCTCGATCAATGGAGGCCATATATCATACAACCTCACCTAGCAATTTAGTGGTCACAAGGACAAAATCACACTACAGCACTCGCCATTCATTCAAACACAATTTACTCAAACAGTAACACACGCATACAGTACAGTACAATCAAAATGTATTAACGCCTTTCCCGTAGTAGTATCAAAAGTACGCCCCTCGTAAGATGAAATAACGCCTCGCCAAATTAAAATCAATCGTAGGAATGAATGAATCAACGGAAGCCAGCCTGCCAGGTCAAGGTGAGAGAATATCCCTCCGTATTCCAGATCAAGGCAAAAAAGCGCCTCCGCTGTGTAACGTCGCCTCCCTACTATCCACTGAAAGCCTTGAAGCCTTGTTCATTTGTCCGTCTTGCTGCATTGTTGTTCATCTCGTTCAATCCTCTGGCGTGAGTTTCTAGACACCGTTAGCGATCACCGTCTTCTGCTCCTGCTCCTCATCTGGACTTACCGGATTCTTTCGAGAGATTTCTGGCTGCTTCCTCCTCTCGCTCCAACTCCCTCAGCTCTTGCTCGCGTTTCGCGGCGTCCGCGGCTTTCTGGATGTTGTAGTTGATACGGAGCGCGTTGTTCTCTTCTACGGTCAGGGCTGGGTCTGGTTGCCACCCGTGAGGGTCAAGGTCATCCCAGTAGCTTCCGGCGTTGGCGCAGCCCAACTTGTATTGCTGTCGAATGAGGACTGGGTCGAAAGAAGGTGGGAGGCGAGCACTGAAGGACACAGTCTTGGAGGAGGCTCCGAAGAAGAAGGTTGGTTCTGAACCAGAACCCTCAGGCCGAAGAGAGGGAACCGCCGCGAAGTTGATCTTTGGAATGGGCCGGGAGAGGAGGCGGGTAGTTGGTGAGTACGAGATCTGAGAAAGCGGAACCTTCTCGGGCAGTCCCGAGGCGACTGGCTCGGTTCCCGTCGGAGGGATAGGTTGAGGTTGAGTGTTGAAGGAGATCGACTTGGTAGGAGCCTTTTTCTTTGGTGGAAGCTTCTTGAATGCTACCAGTGCCTGGGATGCTTTCTCGAAAGTCCCGGACTCCTTGAGAATTCCCTTGATGGCCGTGTTGCCGTTGCTGACATGCGGCCCCTGGGGTTCGGGAGCGAATTTGACGGATTTTCTGGCGGGCTTCTCGGGTTTTCTGGCAGACTTCTCCTGGTAGTGCTCTTCGTCGAACTTAATTCTCTTGCCGTTGCGCTCGCGTGTCTCCTCCGTGATCTTGACTCTCTTGCTAGGTTTTTGGTCGTATTCTTCGCTTTGCGCATTCCTCTTGGTTACCGCCTTTTGTACTTTGACGAGGGCGGTTACCGGTGCAGGTGGTGGATCGGCAACGACGGGTTTGACGGGAGCCTTCTCCTTTTTCGGCGGTTCCTTGCGAACAGCCTTGACTTGCCTGATGCAGAGCCAGTCGGCGCGGACCTGTCTGCGTTTCCGCTCAAGGTCCAACTTGGCGTATGCATCGGCCAACGCGGGGTTCTCCTTCCTGATGGCATCGATCATGATCTTTGCCGCCACATCTTGCCTCGTAATGTCCTCGCGGAGGTTGTTGCGGCCCGCCAAAAGGTCGGCATCATACATCTTGGGCGCTCCGTAAGTAGCTTTGTGCTGCTGCCTGAGCATCGAGATGTGGCGCAATCTGGGATCGTCCTGGGGAATTTCCCAATTCTTCAACCTTGGGGCCTCGAATATCCAATCGTAGCGTGATTCCTGGCACCAACGTCTGAAGAGCATGTCGTACTTGTTCTGAGCAAAAACGGCCTTTTCCTCCTCGGTGTAGGGCACGACAGTCTTGTGTTGACTGCGGCATGGCACCTCGCCATCCTTATCCATTTCACGTTCCTCCACCTGACCAGCCCAAGCGAAGCCACGACAGAACTTGCAGCAGCCATCCTCTTGCTGATGCACAGCGTCAAGGTCGATGTTTCGTACCTCGCCCTTCCGAAACTTAATTGGAGCAGTTGGCTTGATGACCGGAACGTTGAGCCTGTAGAAAGCGGTGAATCCTTCGTGGACAAGGCACTTGACGAGGCGGTTAAGGTCCTCGCTCTTGTTATCGTAGAGCTCCAGAATCAGGTTCGTAGGAAATGTGAGGTTTTCGGTGAGCTCTCGGCGCAAAGTCGATGTGCCTAATCCGTGTCTCTTGAGCATCTTGAGCCACTCTTTGAATTCACCCTTGTGAACATTCATTGCAAATTCTTTAGATTTGCCGGTCTTGCTCTTCTTTTGGCTCATATTGAACTCAAACTTTGGTGTTTTCCACGGGGTACTACCAGGGCCATTGGGTAGAGGTGTCTCGGCAACAACGGGCTTCTTCCGAAGGGGCGTTTCATGGAATAGGTTCCACTTCTTCGCTTCGTCGACAGTCGGAGTGCGGTTGTTCGGGTCTCCTCTCAGACGCTCTCCTCTGGCTCGTCGCACTACGTTACTGCGAATCACCGTCAGTGACCCGAGGTGACAAAGAATTGACGGATGTACTCACGGCGTCGCGCCTACCATATGCGGCGGCAAAGCCAGCATGCTGTCGGCCGGTATCTGCTTCTGTGGGGTTCTACTGACTCGCCTCGACCTGCCAATTGGATCGTAGCGGTTGGGAAAGACCTTGCGACTGACACCACCGCCGACGCGCGCAACGGCCTTCGCACCCCGACATGTGGCATACACCGCTCCGGTTGCTAAATCGCAGACACCTTTGACCGTGTTGTAGACGACCGCCAGAGGAATCAAGACTCCCCACGTAAGACTGTCGAGAGCATCATGATCGTAGGTAGCACTGTGTCGCTCTCCGTTAGCTGTGTTCATGCAGCCAGATAACAGGTCGTAGCACTCACACTTGAGGTTGAACACGGGTTACAGACACCTGCGGCGCAGGTAATCGGCTCACTTCCGGCTCCTGTTCTATGGGTGCAATAGGTTGGTAACTGCGGAAGGGATTCTCCGGGTTCATTGCCCAAGCGGGGTTGAAGCCATCGTCCTCCTCGGGCACGTGTACTACAGGTGTACGGGGCTCAGCAAGTCGTTCCCGTACCGGGGTTGAGCGGATGGGAGGCATGGTGGGTGGCGGTGTTGCTGGTGATGATGTATCGGGTTCGCCAAGGATGTTTTTGTTCAGTCGTTGGTTGTCAGGGACAACGGGATGGCTGTCTTGCGCTCCGACAGAGGTCGATTAGTTGAATGAGAGTGGGGAGAGTTATTGAGGTCGCGTAGCGGATACGAAGGAGTGTAAGCGCGATGTTCTAGAGACAGTCGTTGTGGTTGTTGCTCCTATTATGTTGGTGGTGGCGGATGTCGAGGAGGTGGAGATTGTTGTTGATGAACAAAAAGTTGTGGGGAGGGAAGGACACGCGAACTCGGCAAGGAAGCACAAAGCAAGTTGTCGCGTACTAGCAGCCAGCTGTTTGCCAAGCAGAGCGCCAAGACAGCCGAGTTGGTGCTAAGTAGAAGTCGAGCCTACGAGTGGCTATGTGGGCTGAGACGCACGTGATAAAGATATCCGAATGAGAGGGAGGCTTTCTTAGGAAACTCTCGTAGAAGAGGCTCTCATGTGTACTTACATCAGAATTACTTGCTCTTACTCATAGTCTACAAGTTGAATGCTAAGGGAACTTTTTGTTCATGTTTAATCGAGTAGGTACTGAGGCAACTTGTGGCTCATTGATAGCATGTTTGTTTAGCCGAGTGCGGACTGATGTAGCAAGCTCCAAACATCGTCATGCTGCGATGCCCCTCTCGGAACACACTAGCACTCAAAGCCCTTGGGTTCACCGACACTCTAAGTATATCAAACCGACTAAATTCTCTCCCCAGCTCCCTACAGACCGCTGACATTAGAGTCTGCAATCACGATGCTCCCCACTCCCCCAGCCCCCACCATCAACAGCCCCCCGGTAGTCCGGGAGATGGAACCCTTCATACCCTCGCACTCGGAAACCTCTCCAGCAGCTGTACCCGATTGCTCCACAACCGAAGGTACTGTTAGAAATGGGGTAATGACACCAGCAGACGACCGGAACAGCTCTGAGCCGGCAGAAAATGTCAGAGGCCAGAGAGAGGTGAGCAACACTCTCTACTTCTACGAAGGGAGGATAACTGACTATCTACAGCATAACGATGTACCAGACTTTGGTAGTTTGGCAGGAACAAACAGGAAGGTCGACCCCCGCTTCCTCGAGAATCAGTACATGGATCAAGTCGACCGGGAGTTCGAACGTCCTTTGCAAGCACCATCTCAAACGCTCTCCAAGGAGTCCTTCGACGAGGAAGAGGCCGTAAAAAGCCCTAGAACGAAGAAGCATGAACACAGTCGCGCGATATGCAGGAAGGTTAAAGCAATCTTCACGGACTGGGCTCGGAAGGAGTTGCAAGCGCAGCTCACCACCCTCAAACTCCAGGTCGGACTCCCGGAAGGCTCCACAGAAAAATTGACCTTGGAGATGAGGGAATGGATCAAGGACGGGTTGAGACACAAGTTCCGTGCGTATATCCAGCTCTTTCACGACCCTAGCCCCACTCTGCCAATTTCCAAGCGGGGAAAAAAAGGAAAGAAGATCAATATTCCTACGGGAGAGGCGGGGATAACCAGCGCAGCTTGCGGACATCCGGGTTGCGGAAAGCCAATTCTACCGGGCATGTATCGAGTCTCATTCGAACCCCATGCGTGGACACAGCCGTTCGACAACACTCACATTCCAAGCACGACAGGCGAGGCGTTCCTGGACGAGAATTTTGATCCAAGAAACTCGAACCTGCCTATCTCTCTTCCGAACTACGAGCAGCTACTTCTCCCAGTCAATGTTGCCAAATACGATGGAGGAGAGGTCTTCTGCGTCGGTTGCTTTGAAGATCTTCTCGAGAAGGATCCCGGAGAAACTGCACCAATGCAGCCACCACCGCTGCTGCCCCCCATAACCAAGCAAGGTGGCACGAAGTCGAAGAAGAGACAGCTAGAAGAAGAGGCACCTACCGGTACCATGTGGCTGCGTCCCAGTCCGATTAGACGAATCTACACTTCCGTCTTTCCCGAGACCCGCTATCACCCACAGGGCCACTTCCTGCTGGACGAGCCCGCGTTGAAGGTGGTCAAACAATGGAAGCAGGTGCTATTGGCCGAGGGTGTGAAAATGTTGAAGGAGAAATACCACTTCTTGAAAGATAGTGCTCTCACTGAAGATGAAGACTTCGCTGGTATTCCTATGTCTGTCCGAGAATAGGGAATCGGATTAGCAGAGATTCTGGCGTCGCTCGACAAGGGGCCCAAGATGGTGAAAAGGACCAAAAAAAAAGCGAAGTGGTAGGAGGAAAGATAGTGTGCTTACCAAACCTTGCCATAGGGATGCTGGACGGGATCCGGACGGTCCATCGTGGCTTATTGGTATGCACCTGGCGTTGATACCTCCTACCGAATGTTCTGTCTGATGTTTCATTGTATGTGCTCAACTTGGCAGTGGGTTTTTCCTGTACGAATGATTGTTACGAGTGTGGATAACGATTGCGTCTTTTTCATTCTTGGGGTCGTCCTTTCTTTTCTTTTCTTCTCTTTCTTTTTCATCTCTTGTCTCTTGTCTCTTGTCTCTTGTCTCTTTTCCGGCCATAACCTTATGGTTCCAGCTGTACGAATTACAAATCTTGTCTCTTGTATTGTATGAGAAACAGCGGCAGCGTAAACAGCTCACCAGTGAGTTCAAGTGAGTGAGTGACACGAGCGTCAAGTACGGTAACCAACATCACAACTGCCGCCTGCCGCCATTCCTACAAGCAAGCCAAACAGTCTCTCACCCACTGATCGTGATTCATGAGTCATGACTAAGTAACTGACACGCTCCCATACAGACGCCTCAGACGTTTCACTCCCGCCGTCCTGCAGGATTCAAACACAACATGCAGATCTAGTCTCCAGCCTTCAGCTTCCAGCCTCCGGGTACCAGGAACCACTCAACCACCCCGTCTTACGATCCCTATTCGCCCATGCCGATGTGATATGGAGTACAATTTACAAGAGAGACAATGCAAGGCGTGCCTGCCTGAAAATAACCTTAACTGCACGCGATGTCATGATATGACAATTCTTTTCTTTCTACAAGGGTCAAAACCGACACCAAACAGCGTATGACTTGGCGTTTGGAGAAGGAGGAGTAGTAGGAGCTGGAACCCCCAACCGCGGAACAGACGTTCTCGAACGAGATCTACGCCTGCATACATACGTCCACCTCTCTCTCTCTCTCTCTCTCTCGCTCTCTCGCTCTCTCGCTTCGGTTTTGTAATTGTCGCTTTAGCCTTCAGGGATTGGATCGTGCAGGGAGAATTTGGGTTGTAACTTGTCACCTACCAGGCAAGTCGAGGGAAAAGTCTACAGGGATGGCTATGTCGGAGTCGGAGTCTGGGGATGTTCCTGCCCTGCCTACCGCTACTACTTGGGATTTCTGTCTGAGATGGTGATGTGATGTTACCTATGTTGGTATGTTGGAATTCAGCTGTTAGGGATCTCTGGCTTTGCGAGGTTTACCATTTGGCACAGCTGGATCTCACGCCGGCCGGCCGTCCATGTATGCACATAGTAGGTATAAAGCCCATCCGGTTCCCATTCCCATTTACACCCTCCCAATTTCCATCACCAAGCTCCACATCCACTTACTTTCCCTTCTCTTCCATTCCCTTCCCTCTTCTCTCTTCTTCACCCCCCTTCACGCCCGGCGCGGTTTTTTGCTTTCACATCTATTGTCTAATACCCCCTAAGCCTCCAAGTATCTGGTAATACTTCAATTCTATATATCACAATGCGTTTCATCTCCGCAACCGCCGTCCTCTCCCTTGCGTGTGCGCTTGCTGTGCAAGCCGGTATGTCCCTCCCCACTCCATCTTTCATTCCCCCTGTAGGGAGAGATGGGTGGCTGATTGATATATGTAGCCCCGTTGCCGTTTGGCTCGCCTTTCGGCGTGCAGGCTCTCCAGCGCCGACAGGGACGCGGCCAGGGACGTGGTCAAGGCGACGACCGTGGCCAAGGTCAGGTCCGGGGGAACGGTCGGAACAACAACAATAATAACGATGACAACGATGACAACGATGACAACGATGACAACGATGACAACGATGATAACAACAATAACAACAATAACAACAATAACAACAACGCAGTCGTGAGTTCATCTTCATCTTTCCACAAGTACCCAAGTCACTAACAAAGGCGCAGAACATTGTTCTAGTGACCGTCCAACGCACGGTGATAATAATCGTCGACGGCCAGGCGCAGCAGCGGGGGCGGGGGCCGGAGCAGATGGTGACCAAGACACAGACGATGGGAGAAGAGGGCGCTGGGGCAACGGCTACGAAATATGGTAATTTCCCCTCTCCCTTCCTCACTTTCTTAACACTGGGCTAATCCCCAGTAGTGACGAACGGCCAAATTGAGTACATCACCGAGACGCTTGTGGGTACCGGTAGCGGTACCGCGACCGAGGCCACAGCGACAGCGGAGGCCGTGCTGGAGGCAGAGAAGAAAGTAGCCGATGCAGCAGCAGCGGAAGAGGCAGCGGCTGCGGAGTTAGCGGATGCGGTGGCCGCTGGAGATGCGAAAGAGGCGGCGGCCGCCAAGGAGGCTGAGGACGCGGCGAAGGCGGCAAAGCTTGCGGCGGAGGAGGCGCTGAAGCTCGAAGAGGAGAAGGCGGCTGCGAGTGCGCAGGACCCGGCGCTGGCGGAGCTGGAACAGAAAGTTGCGGACGAGGTGGCGAAGGAGAAGACTGCCGCGATGCAGGCGGAGGAGGCGCTTGCTGCTGGGGATAAAGAGGCGGCGGCCGCGGCGAAGGTGGCGGAAGAGGAGGCGAAGGCGGCGAAGGAGGCGGCACAGGCGGAACTCGCCGCTGGGGAGAAGAAGCTCGCCGAGGATGCCGCGGCAGCACCAGCCGCCGGAGAGCTTGCGCAGACAATTGAGGACGAGGCTGCTAAGGAAGCGGCGGCGGCGAAGCTGTTGGAGGAGGCGCTCGCAGCTGGCGACGAAGAGGCGGCGGCTGCTGCAAAGCTGGCCGAGGAGGATGCGAAGGCGGCAAAGGAGGCTGCACAGGCAGAACTCGCCGCTGAGGAAGCCGCGGCCGCCGATCCCCCAGCGGCAGAGGATCCAGCTGCGGCTAAGAAGGCTGCGAAGGAGGCGGCAAAGGCCGCAAAGAAGGCTGCGAAGGCGCAGGAGAAGGCCGCCAAGGAGGCTGCTAATGACCATACTGCCGCTGCTGACAAGGCTGCCAAAGAAGCTGCCGCTGCTGAGCAGGCCGCTGCCGATAAGGCTGCCGCCGATAATGCCGCTGCAGATAATGCCGCCGAAGAGGTAGCTGCCGAAGCTCCCCCAGCTGCTCACGAGCCCCCAGCCGCCGAGGCCCCGCCCGCCGCCGAAGAAGCTCCCGCAGCTGCTCATGAGGCTCCTGTCGCAACTGCTCCCCCGGTCGCAGCTGCGCACCCCATGTAACCTGCCACTTTAGCGACCATTATTTCCTTCTGTTCGAGTCATGTCATGTATCTGTGTTTGAGCATTCTTATTGTGTAATCTATCTAAACGGGAGGAAAAGGTTGGAATCGGATTTGGAAATGGACTTGAAATTGTACGACCATAGGTGGCGTCTGGTAACCTGCATATGTGAGACGTCTGAGAGTTCTATGTAACGTGCAAGGCCTGTTTGGGGGGTGCGTCGAACGCCGCATTGAGACTGTCACTCGATATCCGCTACCCGCCGGCTGTTGAGGTCAAGTATGTATTGCATTTTATCCTGGGTATCATCTCCATCGCCACCGTCTACATCTTACTCGCCGGAACCAAGTGCATCCCCCCGTCAACCGGAATGACAGCACCATTGATATGGCCTGCCGCCTTCGAGCTCAACCAGACCACCACACCAACAATATCCTCTGGACGACCCAACCTGCGATTGGGACTGACCTTTGCCTGCAGTTCCTCACCACCACTCAGCCCCAACAGCCCACTCGCCATCTTGGTGGCAAACCACCCGGGGGCGATAGCATTAACCAGAATTCCCCTCGGCCCCATCGCGACAGCGAGGTGCTTCGTCATATGGTGGACAGCGGCCTTGCTCGCCGCGTAGCCATAGGTTCCGTGGTCGCCGACGTTACCAATATGCAGGCCCGCCACCGATCCGACGGTGATGACCCGCGCGGGGTCCCCCGACACAGCAGCCTTCTCCAGCAGCGGGAGCATCTCCCTGATCAGGTTGAAGACGCTGCGCACGTTGAGGTCCATCACCTTTGCGAAGGCGGTGTCCGGGTGCGAGTCGAGGGGGGCGCCCCAGGTCGCGCCGGCGTTGGCCATCAGGATGTGGACGCATGGCACTTGGGCTGTCACCGCGGTGACGAAGCGCGTTACTTCGGCGGGGTTGGAGAGGTCCGCGGGGATTGCCGAGACATTGGCGCTGGGGAAGAGGGCCTGCAGCGAGGACACGGCGGAGGCACACGCGTCAGCTTTGCGGGACGTGATGATCAGCGTGATTACACCGGCATGGAGGAGGCTGCAAGGCGGTCAGCGGTACTTTCAGAACTCCGGGGAGGGGATGTACATACCCGGTCGCAGCGTGCAAGCCGAGACCTCGAGAGCCACCAGTGACTACGGCGGTCTTGCCGGCGAGTGAGAAGAGATTTGGATAATCGTTGATTTGCGACATTTCGTGTATACGAGAAGGCTGTTATGGGGGGAGGTGGATGTGGGAATCCGCGCTCATGAAGTCGTGCTTTATCATCTTTACGGTACGGGTTTGATCGATAGCCTTGGTAACGGAGAGGTGAAGTGCACAGCAGATGAGATACCTCGGCTCGCTTCTGTGATAGCTACTCTACCTAGAGCTCGTGTTGAAGGAAGCCCTGTACCCTAGGAAACGAACCGGGGGAAGGCGCTAGAGTAGTTTGGCCGACCGCATTGAGTTTTCTCGACTACAACAGAGCCACGAAGTTCCTTCTTCACTTTTCTTCACGACCACCCATCATATCACGACCACATCGCGCCGCACCCGCAGAGACGATGTTGATGATGTCTGAAATGTCATGAGGTAGCGGCCGACGCCATTCTAACCTGGAGGACAGCAAACACAGATTTATCGCGCGCTTCACATCAATAATGGTTAGTTACCCCTCATCCCTCTCGCCCGGCCCTATTGCCCAACCCTGCAATCTATATGATGAGAGAAAGAATGCATATCACAGACCTGTTCTGAATACACAATGTGGATACCTTTCTTGGAGACCTTCTGATTCTTTCGATTGCACCCCCCATTATCCCCTCCATCGAACGAAAGCATGGCTGGTTGCAATTGCTAACATTCGGTTGAAGGAAATCTACTCTGCAGGATCGTCCATCGGTGTCGCGCGATATGGCGGGGAAGCGGTGGAACCCGGGAGGCGGAGAGACAAACGCAATGGGATCTGATTGCCGATAAATCCGACACGGCGCGTCGTGTATCTGTCCATGTACTGTTAGTTTTTAATATACCGCCGATGATGCTGGGCATTAAGCTGGGTTGAAGACCGTACTGGTAGCTGGCGATGAATCCGGGGATATTGGGATGTGGGGTTCGGTCGCTGGTGCAGGGTGAGCGCGGATCCGGAGTGAATGTCGATCAGATGACCGAAGTGATTGATCCCTCACCGCTTCGCGAGCACCTACCTACCGGTGTAGTGTAGAGTACTCTACATGTCGTGCAGTGTTGATCCACACATACGTGCGAACGAGCGGAGTCAAGTGCACTTGGTCCGGATCGGCGGAGTGGGGATCTCTGGATTCTCCATCCCATCGACGCCAACAAACTCGAACTGCTCCCGCTGCCTGGCCCCGAGCCGAACGTGAAGTTCCCGAAAAAAACACGCCATCGTTTCGCCTTCGACGCTCTCGTTCAAGAATGCGATCCGCCTGCCACAATCCTGCTGCGCAGTGCCCACCACCGCCGCCGCGAGAACCCCAATCCCAATGCCAGAATAATCAGGCAAAAGCCTGACGTGGGGTGAAAACCAGCTTTCAAACGCCGATGCCATGCCCTCCTTCTGCAGGGCCCCAGAAACGCCAGATGCCCCACTGTTGCCGCGATCGAGACAGCGGCGGTTCCTGGTCATCGCTGGTTTTCCCCCCACAGCTCGCTGAACGATCAATGATCATCGGTCCACGATGGTGGAGGGCGGGGATCCACGCGACGGGAGGGATCCGCGGTGGCCATGGGTTGGCCGGACGCGGGCGCAGGGTGCCGAGTATGTGTGTGTGTGGATGTGTAGTGTAGTGATAGACAGCAGGGCAGGAGAGTGGGAGGGTGGGAGGGGACATTTGGGTGATCGGCTGGCTGGTTGTCTTGCTGTGTGTCTGCGTCTACGTCTGCGTTCATGTCTAGAGTATGCTATGTGCTTGTTTGGCCTGCGAGCAGCCCAGAGAGGGCCCGAGCTACTTGACGCTTTACTCCACCCGCCTCTAGGGCTGTCTACAGCACTCCGGTCCGTGTGTTACTCCACCGCTGATATTAAAGTATCGTCCGTTCTCTCCTGTTGCCTCCTTCTCACCATCACTCTCCGTCCTCATTCGCATCCTCCTCCACTGTCCACACTCAGACCACCGCACGCAACCCAGCTCAGAACACAGCTCGAAACATAATCCACGAATACAATATCACAATGTGCAACTACTCCAATACCCACTACACGCAATGCGGCTGTACCGTGAGCGAGCAGACCGAGCGTTGCGGCTACCACGACGACGACTTTAGCGCTTGTATGAAGTACACCGACATCAAGGACCTCGAGCCTCGCAATGGTCGCTGCGGACGGGGCGGGTGCCGGCACCCCGAGCCCGCAAGCAGTATGAAGGAATGGATGATGTAAATCCTCGTCCCGCCACGCATACCTCAATAGTCATGTACTGACGACGTGCAGTCAGGATATCGACGTCAGCCGTCCGATGATAGAGCTTGAAGGGATTGATGTTGGACAGGCGAGAGTTGCATAAGTAGGGATCAAGAGTCTTGTTTGGTTGTTTGGTTGTTTGGTTGCTTGTCGTTGGGAGTCTATTTTGTTTTTTTTCTGTATGTGTCTGCGCTTTTGGGTGTGTTGATCGCTCGTATCCGCTGCTGTATACTTATCTGTTTGGCTTCAAGGTTGGCTTGAATCTTGATGTTTTGCTTGATGCGATGCTTCATGGAATACCTGCCTAAGTTACTTAGGAACTCTACATTTGCTTCTCGACATTGGCTTGGATCGCTGCTCATGCTCGTGCGTGCTCGGTGGTGCGAGGAAAAGCTGCAACCAAACAGCCCTGAGAGCCGACCGGCCCAGGACGATCGGGACGATCGGGAGCAGGGCGGTCCTGTGCACGATAACCGGACTCGATTCATCCATGCGGAAATAGTCCAGATCCCTGACTTTGGTTGATCTTCTCTCGTTCGGTACCTGTGCCTCTCATCTGCGGAACACCTTTTCTGCCTCAACCTCCGGTCGTTGACGGTCGATCGAGTAACGGGTTTGATGCCAATCGTGTTCACGCAATGTCTAACTAACTAGACGGAGCCACACAGGGGAAAATGCAGCAAGATCGCCGAATAGTGGGGCTGCAGCCTATAATCGCACGCTACTTCACTCTACATCACTCGTCTGTGCTGCCAGGCCAGGCCTGCGGATCGCTCGTGGAGGCGGGAAGCTGTGTTCGAGTGTTCGAGAAAGCTTGATACATACTGGGAGGTAGGTATGCATATGTATGACGTTGCCAGTGGGTGGCAGTGCAACGCGTCGGCGGCATTTCTCGCCGGCGGTTTGGTACTGGTGGCGTACGCCATGCGGTCGATCACGACTCCATGTTATGTCACTCGGCGCAAATTTTGGCGACCGAGTATGATAGGTAGCACAGACGAACAGCATCGTCGGACTCACCAGCCGTCGAGGCGATACGATGGTGGTACTTTACTGTACTGTCGTGGGCTGACACGACGGTCATGGCTGCTACTGATTGAATCTAGAAACAGCGAAACACTAGAAGAATACCAGACGAACACCGAGTGTCTATTTCAAGTATCTACGAGCAAGATTTCATTGGCTCATTGGTCTGGAAGAAGAAAGAAGCGGTACTCCTTGCAAGTTGCAGGCGAAGAAAGTTCAGGCCGATTCCAGAAATCACCGAATTGCCATACCTACCGTATCATGTTTATTTCGACAAGCCAACAGCAAACGCATCGATGACGAAAAACAGACAACAGGAAAAACAAAAACCATATGTGAAGAAGCCAGACCATTCTTTGCTATGGACGAAAGTGCTGGTGGAACGCCTATGACGGACGTAGTACGTCAGCCGCGGCAATAGCATCAGCAGGCACATCTGTACAGTACCCACGCGCCGAGGCTGTCCAGACAGCGCCAGCGACAAGACCAAGACCTTAACCGCCCGCGCCATCGGCCATTCAGGACATCGCCGGTGAGCCGGTGGACCTCCCTCACTCGACAGAAAAACACTGCCCAGGCCGAGTCATGTGTGACGGTCGAGTGAGAGCTGTGATGGGCTGTGTTTGGGTTTGGGTTTGGCTTTGGCTTGGGCAAGCGTATGTAACCAAGTATTCTCCCATAGCGGAAATTGAGGAGAAGGGTTGAGCACGCAGCGAGCAGACACAGACGAGTGGTGGGAGGGAGGGAGGGACGAGGATCTAGAATTCTTGGAGGAACATTCAACAATTGGAGAAGCGGGAAGGGTGGGACGCAAGTTTTTAAGTAGTAGGTAAGCGCTTTCTTTATATCTCTGTTTCTGTTGGTAGGGTCTCTCGTTTGTTATGATTTTGGTGGGTTCGCGGGTTCAAGATTTAGCTCGGGGCGAAAACACCAGGCAATGATCATGGCTCAGTGGTAGTGAATTTCCCAGGTGGTGAGGAGGTCCATCGGCTGTACAAGGCTAGCAACCTTGGGGAGGACGCTCTTTTTCTGCGGCTCAATACGTGGTTCGGGTTGGTTCTTTTTTTGGTGAAGGGGGACGTTTTTGTGGTGAATCGTGGGTTACCGGGTAGTACGGGGTGCTCTGAGGTGGTCACTGGTGGAGAGGGCCCAGTATAAGGTATCACTCGTGAGCAAACGGTGCATTAGTACTGCTCAACTGGCAATAATATGCACGGCACGCGATATTCGCGAATCAGCATACTACAAAGCAGCTTAAAGGATTGTCTATCATGTCCTAGCTCTCCCCGCCCGCCCTGCAACAAAGCGAATACTACGACATGATCCACTAGCTACATCGGCTCAAAAACACCTCTTCCTTCGCCTCTTACTCTCCAGCATGATCGGAAACTCCGCACTCCCCTCACACTGCTGATTCGCGAACGCCACAACCGGCGGGATGTCGTCGGGCGTGCAGCTGTCGGGCACGCACTTGGTCACGGACTCGACGAAGCTGGTGCTCTCGCAGAGGCATTTCACTTCTAGGGGATCATTCATTCATTCATTCAGGAGTCTGTCTGTAGACTATGTGAGGGAAAAAGGGAGGGGAGGAGGTGGGGACATACCAAGGCTGCAGGCGGAGTCGTTGACGCCGTTGAGGATGCACGAGAAGGCGCTGTTGCGGGTCAGTGGGGTAATGATGGATACCAGGGGGAGGGGCGGATCGGATGGTTATGTCGGAGAGATACACACCATTCGGGAATGTTTGGCGGACTCTGGGCCTCCTGCGCGGAGACGGAGATAGTACTGGTCAGAAAAGCGGCGGCGGCAAAGAGGAGGATGTTCTGCATGGTGGGTTTGTGTTCAAGAAGATTGCTCTGGAGTCTGATGGTTTGTTGGCGGGTATTGATATCGATGTTTGTGATGGTGGTGGTGATGCACTTAGGGCAGAGTCGGAGGGGTTATATACCCGCAGTGCGCACCCATTGATGCCTTGCCGGTGGTTCAAAGCCATTGCATAACTTACAAGTGAGATCGATAGCTCTGGTGATCTATCATCTATCTATCTATGCCTACGGCACTGACCTGAAACAGTGATATGCAACCAAGAATTCCGCCCTCGGGTTGACAACTGTGCATATGAAAGATCTTGACGAGCAGCTTAGAGTACTTGGCTGTGTGGTCCACGTTTCAGAAACTGGGAGTTACGATATGGCAAACAGCTCTCACCTATGGAGTATGGAAGGCCTTCTCGCAGAGATTCGATCCCTCTGAGTGACTAATTCTTCGGGGGATTCCATGAACTGAGATAACCGCAGGTCTGCATCAACGATTTGCCCAAAGAGACTTTCCATTGCCATTGCCATTGCATTCCCACTAAGATTCCGTGAATTCCCCATACCTCTACATCTCCAGTCTTACATACGTCAGTGTACTTACCAACCTCCAACGGTTGAAACAAGAATTAATCTAAAATCAATCAAGAAACATGCACCCCAGATTCTCTATCTGCCCGCCGAGTACCGAGGCGATATCTCTTACCTATGGCGGGGGTCGCCGAGATCGTTATTGCGACGATGCCGCCGCGTAGGCATCTACCTACAGGCTACTGTCCGCGCATAAGAAACCCCGTCAGTCGGTCGTGGATATGCATACCTGGTACATACATCTCTGGAGCTCGAGGTGAAGTCTGAAGATCTCGAGGGAGATATTTGTTTTGCGCTTATCTACGATCCTACGAACGTACGAACGTACGGACGTATGGATGGACGAACGTGGAAAGAGGGGCCGAGCCGAGGGGCTTCGCGTTGACGGTTGATCTCGAGGGTTGGCTAAGAGGTTACACGGAAGGAAGGCTACGGTCGAGCTTGGCCGGAAGTGAGGTGGGAGCGACAATGTCAAGGCGGGGGTAGGCAGAGGATCGACTGCAGCCGTTCACAGAATCGCACCCGGGCACTCCGCAAATATCATATATGCACAGGCCCCGAATGCTCATTTGCTCATGGACCTCAATTGTTTTTCCTCACGTCTGGCATGTGGAGGTCTTGTTACTCTAGGTACTCTGGACCGCTATTGAGGCCTGGATGTGTGATTACGGGTGACGGATCGGTTTGGGGGTAGCCGTGGCCGAGATTTTGTTTCTAGAGCACCGCATGGTACGTCTGTCCCAACCCCCAACTACCCCTCCAGCCACCTACTTGCAGGCTTCGGCAATGACACTCGGTGAGCGCCACAGAATCGCTAACCACAGGCTGATCATTGATGTGATGATTTCCAAACGCCAATGCACAACTCAGAAGGGAGCGAACCGCTAAGGATAGAATCATCGATATTGACCGTGAGAGCATCTCGTGGTTATGTAGTCTCTAGGGGACAAACTCCTCCAAGGGCATGATGGGCGATATCCTCTGACTTCTCGAGCGAAGTCTTTCAACATTCTTCTCCGAGCCAGTGGGGGGAGTGGGTGAACTCTGCGTTAAGAACTCGTCTAGCTAGCACACCTTGAATTAACAATCGACACAACGAGCACGTCGTGCTCGAGAATCTCATGTTACTTGATGATGAAGGGTTGAGGGATAGGTGATGCTGGCCAAAGGGACCTCCTGTCGGGTGTCGACGTTCTGCTACCGGTAACTAGTCGTGCCTGATGGATGACCTGCAGAAACCAGCGGTATGATGCGCATTGTTGGAAGATTCGCTGTTTACCCACAGATTCAGCACCGACGAGCCCGCTATCGCTGATGGTATGATAGGATGCATCTACTGTTCCACTCCCATTCACGGTAACTAGCGATCGTTATCTGTTCTTGTCCGCACCAATCCACTCCCTTCCAGCGGCGCCTCGTCTCGCTCTCGAGAGAGAGGCGGTGGCGGTGGCGCAAGGTTCGGTGTTAAACTCAGGG
Organism: Tricharina praecox; assembly: GCF_024521635.1. Classification (NCBI taxonomy): domain Eukaryota; kingdom Fungi; phylum Ascomycota; class Pezizomycetes; order Pezizales; family Pyronemataceae; genus Tricharina; species Tricharina praecox. Next base: position 675,404 of record NW_026250417.1, read on the forward strand.
ACGTGTTTGGGGAGACGCGTCGTGCTAGACTTGGCGTACGTCAGCACTCGGTCAACTCAGAGTCTCAGACATGTGAAGTACAGTTGAGCTCCGGTCGAGAGTTGATGATGATGGATGGGTCGTGTCGTTGTCCAATGGCGGGGACAGTTTCGACGTCCGGAGCTCCAGGCGACGCTCGCCGCCTACATACGCCTTGCCGTTAACTTACCGACGCATCAGCCGGAGCAGACCCGCTCCCCGCAAGTTGTAAGCACAACTACCGCGGTGGGCATGCTTGCGATGAACACAGCCATAGGTAAGATGCCGCAAGCGTCAGGTTGCGTTAACCCCTCAGATCGAGTATGTATTGCCGGCTCCTCGAAACGCTGAGTGCATCACAACTAGCTGCCATCGCTGCAGATTGTCCGGCCCTCTTGACTCTTCACGCAGCCTTCAACGACCTCCTTCGTGGTTCTGCCGTTTCGCGTCCTTCGAGCACCTTGTAGGAAACTACCGAGTCGTGAGAGCGCCGCCAGGGGGGGGGAAGCGACGTCCATCAAGAAGGCTATGCCATACGATGCGAGCTTTGGAGTGCGATTCCTGAACTGTTTGTCCGCCTCATCACGAGCTTCACGCGAAGAAATCACGGCTCCACTTGCCGCCTGCAACGTGAAGCTTCCAAAGTGCTTTCCATGCAGAGCAAAGAAAGAATCCGACTCCGATCCGTGGAGCTATCCACTCCGTCGGTCTCCCCGCGAGGAAGCTGCGCTTCCAGAAGCCACTCGCAGCCAACTATCCCCACACCGCGTCCAATCACGATTCACGCGTCCAAAGAGCCCTTCCTTCGACAGCTAACCCATGCAGGTTCGGGGCGCTCACCATGCAAGAAACCCGAGCCGCGCACCCTATCTTGAAGCAGGTACAAGCCTATCACGATGCTCTATCTAGGCAACTAGTTAGTCAGCTCGGCTACAACAGCTCCGATCCGTTCCTGCCCAAGGAGCTCCTGCGTGTTGAGCTGTCAGAGCTCTGCGAGAGCTATGAGACAAGCACCTGGTAGATACACACGGTCCTCCCCCGTACGGCTTCACGCCCAGTAGCCCCATTGATACGGCCATCATCACGAGATGTGCTGATCAAGTACCTTGTCAGCTTTCGGCGGAGAGCTCAGCCGGACCTGCGTCATGCATTTGGCGTCCTCTAACCACATAGAGTGTTCTGAGTCGTGCGTCACCGCGTTGCATTGAGAACGGTCCGCCCCAAAACGAGATCTCCGGCTACACACGCTCGGAGGCTACCCAGCCACCTGCTCCACGCCAACAAGCCAGCCCGCCCCCTCCCCACACGGCTCATCCCGCTGCTTATCATTCAAAGGCCAAAGCCAGAACCAAAGCCAAAGCCAAGCGTGACTCTTCTGCTCTACATAACTCTCCCCACTCCCAACCCTTCTCCTCCTTCCTTCTTCCCTTCCTCTCCATCTCCTCCATCTTCCTCCCTCCCACCCACCCACTACACTCTCCCTACATACACACGCCCCCCATACACCAGAGTCGCGCCGACCTTCTTATCTCTCCCTATCGTCGCAATCATGAAGCTCAGCGTAGCTTCCACACTATCGCTCGCCCTCGGCGCGGCCGCGTACTTCCCCAATCCGGCCCAGAAGCCGCTTGGTGTGAATGTGGCGTCTTCCAAGCTGCCCGCGTTCCTCTCCGAGGCCACGGATCAGGTCAAGGCGACCTTCGGTAACCTCAATCTCCCCACTGAGGCTGCCGCCGCCTGGACCGAGATCGCGAAGCTCTACCCCGAAGATACCGTTTCGGCCCTCCAGGCGATGTCTAGCAAGTCTATGCCTAAGGCGAACCGTAAGCGACGACCAGACAGCCACTGGGACCACATCGTCCACGGAGACGAGATGATGACCGCTATGGCGGGAAAGATCGACGGGCACGAGAAACTGAAGGGCGCTAAGCTCAGGATCAAGAAGCCCAATGGTCTCGGCATCGACGAGGATGTCAAGCAGTACTCCGGTTACCTGGATGTGGAAGATGACAAGCACTTTTTCTTCTGTAAGTTACCTCCCTCCCGATTTTTGCGCGAGGAAGGCGAGGGAAGACCGTTTAATTGATGGTTTCAATAGGGTTCTTTGAGTCGAGGAACGACCCCAAGAACGACCCCGTCGTGCTGTGGTTGAACGGAGGACCCGGTTGCTCGTCGCTTACCGGTCTCTTCATGGAGTTGGGCCCCGCGTCCATCGACAAGAACATCAAGATCGTCCACAACCCAGCGTCGTGGAACTCGAATGCTTCCGTCATTTTCCTTGACCAGCCCGTGAACGTCGGTTACTCATACTCCAGCAACCCGGTGTCCAGCACTCAGGCTGCCGGTAAAGACGTCTACGCGTTCTTGACCATGTTCTTCGACAAGTTCCCCGAGTATGCTGCTCAGGACTTCCACATCACCGGTGAATCGTATGCTGGGTAAGTCGAATTCAAATTCTTCTGTAGGAATAAACCGTTTCTAACCGATTGCAGTCACTACATTCCCCAGTTCGCCTCTGAGATCCTTTCTCACGAGAACCGCAACATCAACTTGAAGTCCGTCGCCATCGGAAACGGTCTGACCGACGGCCTCACTCAGTACGAGTACTACCGCCCCATGGCTTGTGGTGAGGGTGGATACCCTTCGGTCCTAGGCGCGTCCGAGTGCAAGGCTATGGACGATGCCTACCCCCGGTGCGCCAGTCTCATCGAGAACTGCTACAAGAGCGAGTCTGTGTGGTCGTGTGTCCCTGCCTCCATCTACTGTAACAACGCCATGATCGGTCCTTACCAGCGCTCCGGTGTCAACGTCTACGATATCCGTGGCCCTTGCAAAGATTCCAACAACCTGTGCTACTCCGAGCTTGGCTGGATCTCCGACTACCTGAACAAGCCTGAAGTCATCGAGGCCCTCGGTGCTGAGGTTTCCACCTACGAGTCTTGCAACTTCGACATCAACAGGAACTTCTTGCTTCACGGTGACTGGATGCTTCCGTTCCACAAGTTCGTTGTCGATCTTCTCGCTCAGATCCCCGTCCTCATCTACGCTGGTGATGCCGATTTCATTTGCAACTGGCTTGGAAACCATGCCTGGACTGAGAAGCTCGAGTGGAGCGGCAAGAACGACTTCAACAAGGTCGAGCTCGGTCCCTTCAAGCTGGACGACAAGAAGGTTGGACAGTACAAGAGCAGCGGCAACCTCACTTTCTTGACCGTCTTCGAGGCTGGTCACATGATGCCTTACAATCAGCCCGACGCCTCGTTGGCTATGCTCAACCGGTGGATTGGTGGTGAGATGTGGCCGTCGTCTTAAATTTTCGGAGCGCATTAGTATGTAGTTTCGTTCGGATTGTATGATTACTAAGTTTTATGTCTTTTGGATTCGGCGATGTCTTTTTAAACGGTTTATGAGGGAAATTGAATAATAGTTTACTCCGCACTTGTTTCTTGATCGGAAAACGATTTGATTGAGCCATCGTTCTGGTGTTGGGTGCTGCACATTACTGTAACCAATGATAAGTAATAGTAAATGCTCAACTTGTCTGAGCTGAATGACCATTTGCCGTCCACAGTTGAGATTCGCCCTGTGAGACATCTCGATGCAGGGTCGATCTGAAGCTTGAGCTGAGCCTCACCAACCCACTAACCACGCCCCTCTACGATCCCACCGAGCAGATCTCAGTATTCACCGAGCAGCTCTCAGCTTCCACCAACCCACATCGCCAGCATGTCAGACGCAACAACCATATCGCCAGCGGGCATCCAGCACCAACTATCAATCCCGCTTCCAAAAGCTCTAGCAGCGCGGATCCACATGCACTTAACGATCCACACGCACCACCTGCTGTTATTCATCACGACTCGCACGCCCGAAACGCCGGGGAGCCCAGCACCCCTCGGGAGCTTCGTCTACGCGTTACCATCTGTACTCCCCTTCTCCTCCATCCCTCCCCCCATCCCTCCCCTCCTCCTCCCCTCCCTCTCTAACAGTGACAACGGCAAAAGACCACGCAACCAACCCCACTCTCGACGACCCTCTATTTCCGCGAGGACACTATCGACGTGGCGACGCGGCTCGCAAAGATTCTGGCGAAGCGCACGATGCTCCCGGTATACGTCGGCTGCTCGGTCAGCTTTAGTGCCGCCGGCAGGGGCGGGAATGTTGACGAGGAGATGGAGGGGATCAGGAATGTCGTGCGCACGGTTGTTGAGAGGGTTCAGGCCGCGAGGATTGTGGAGGGCGTGGAGGAGGTGGTTAAGGGCGTGGAGGGGGTGAAGGTGTAGGACTGTGGGGGATGGGGATGGATGGGTGGATGGGGGTGGATGGGGCGTTGGGGTGTGATACGATCTGCTTTTGTTTTGTTTTGCGTTGTGGTCTTTTTGCCTGTGTTTTACGAGGCTGTCTTGTCTACCTATTATGTACAGTTTGAAGTTGCGGTGCGTCTGTCTGTCTATGCAGCAGCCGCGATTGCCTGCCTGACCTGCGGCTTCGGCAGCAACAACGTCGTGCCCACCTTCGCCTGCACCTGTCCCACAATCAATCTCATCGCCTTCGTACCCACAGAGCTATTCCTAGCCGCCATCCTCCTGACCTCGCCCACCACGGTGCCCACCTCCTTCTCGGCGACCAAGCTCCCATCGCCACCCGCGCCAACAGCGTACTTATACCCCCCCTCCACCGCGCCCCTCATGTACACCTCACGGGTGCGATCATAACGCCTCCAGCCCTCGAGCCCCCACTTCTCGGTACCTCTTCTACGCACCCTCTCCGTCTCGCGGATCAGCACACTCGACAGTCCCGCGACAGTGAGCGGGGTAGCCGGGACCATGGGGAGGAGGCTTTCCAGCGTGACAGGCGCAGGCGTATACGCCACCTCTTTCGCCGGCAGCGGATTCTCCTTGTCGGTTTTGCGATCGTCCCTTCTGCCGCTGCCTCCACCACCACCACCGCGATCACCGCCACGGGGCCGCCCTCCACCGGGTTTACCGCCGCCACCACCGCCACCGCCAGCGCCGCCGCTGGCTGCGTACCGCGCCCGCGTGGGTGCCTCCGGCGTCCGCCGCCGCATGCCGTTCGCGCCGGCTGTGCGGCCGGGTCCGCCGAAGCTATTGGTCGTGGGCGGGCGAGAGCCGGGTGGTGGCCGCTGCATTGGGGGACGGTCGCCCATTGGAGGCCGCTGCATCGGGGGCCGGTCTCCCATCGGTGGGCGCTGCATCTGAGGTCGGTCGCCCATTGGAGGCCGCTCGCCTGGTCGCTGTATCGCAGGCCGGTCTCCCTGGATCCAAGGCTGCTGTTGTTGTTGCTGTTGCTGGTACGGCTGCCGCGACGGGCCATCGCCATCTCCGCTCCCGCCGACGTTGAAGCGGGTGATGTTGAGAGGCTTGCGGATTTGCGGGGAGGAGGATGGGGAGGATGCGGAGGACGGGGAAGTGATGTTCGAGACTGGGCTGGGTTTGCTGACAGGGTCGTCGCTGAGAACGGCACGCGAGGTGCTGAAGGTCCGCACCGTGCGGTGGGGGAGCAGGCGCAGCATTGTTGTCGGATGTAGTTCGTGGTGGGGAGGTGGGGGTGGAGGGTGCGCCTAGGGGAGGGCGGATGGTGGGAGGGTGGATGGTGGGCTAAAAAGTTCGCCAAGCTTCGGAGACGCTGGGGCGGAGGGTAACTTAATTAACGGTGGTTCATCGGTTGTGACTCGACAGGGCAGTATTTAGGCGGGACTTGGAAGTGTTTGGGCACCGAGCTGCTCCTTTCTGCCACGCCAGGCACTTTCATTCCATTTTATATACTTGTTCATAAGAAAGCTCACAAAGGTTTCACTACTATATCTGTAGGATTTCCATTACTAAAACAAGACATTAGAAAGAAATAATACAGTACAAACAGACTGAAGACAAATGTAGTGACAGTCCAAGCAAGTGTCGATGCCATCCAACAAATTCAAATCATTTCAATATCCAACAAGATAGACACTGCATAGTGACCTATTCCTCCCCACTACCCACAAGCTCCTGGGTCCCTTTCCTCTTCCCCAACCCGGTTGCCTCGTATACCTTATCGATCGCCTCCATTTGCTGCACACTATCCTCTGGGTCGACCCAACAAACCGGCTCCCTTCCCTGCACCTTATCGACAAAAGCCTCGAGCTGGTATCGATAGGTGCTCCACCAGCTCTCTCCCCTGACACCCCACTTGGGACCAAAGCAGTAGTGTTTCTGGTAGCTAGTATTTCCCGCCTTATCCGTGATGGCGATGTAGTGGTACAGATGCGGCATCATGAAGTTGTAGAAGTAGATGGTAGCTTCCTCGCACTCGATGGAGATCGAGGGGAGCTCCCAGAGCCGCGGGATCACCCAGAAGCTGTTGCTGCGGGCCATGTCGGCGTAGATCGTGGATGTGATGGGGGTGCTGGAGAGGCTGCTGCTGAACCGCAGCGTCGCAGTCGTCGATTGGTCTACCCGGCTGTCTTCGGGAGAGGGCACGGAAGTCGCTTCGAGCACTTCGTCGAGCTGCGGCTGGTGCAGGAAGTACCGCGTCGACGAGAGGACGTACGTCATGTCCATCAGTGCACCTCTGCGTACTACCCATCAGTTTCACGGCATTCCATGCTAGAAGATCGCACATACCCAGCAAGCTCATAATTCCACCTGATATCACTCATAGGCAGGCTTCCGGATGGCGTAGTCATCCTTGCGCTCGTCTTCCTGACCTCACCGTACCTTCCACTCGCAACAATTGCATCGACGACATGCGCAGCCGGATGAAACCTCCAATGAAACGCCTCTACACAGACCCTTTCACACCTGCGTGCCGTCTCAAAGACCACCCTCGCCTCGTCTGCATTCGCGGCCACCGGCTTCTCGAGCAGTACGTGCTTCCCGGCCTCGAGCGCTCTCACCGCCCACTCGCAGTGCATCCCGTTCGGCAGCGAGATGTAAACCGCCTCGATCGCTGGATCGGACAGCAGCGCAGAGTAGCTGCCGTACGCGTGCGGGATGGAGTACTTCTTTGCGTAGGACTCCGCGCTGGATAGGTCGCGAGAGGCGACGCCGTGGATCACTACACCACCGTGGGTTTCCGCTGGGTGGATCAGTGCCGCGGGGTTGATCATCGCCGTCGACAGGATGCCCATGCGGAGGGCGTTCGTGGATTTGGTCGGGTTGGTGTGCGTGCCTGATGCGAGGTATTGGGTTACGAACGTCGAGAGCTGGTGGCAGTTAGCGGCTGTGAGAGTCGAGGAGTAAGAATGCACACGCACCTGCAGTGCCATCGCCATCTTTGCTGGATGTTTTGCGGTTCGTTTCTCTGGTAGATATGAATTCGGTGGTATGGTATCAAGCGCTGAATTGCGGAGATGGTAGAGAAGGTTGCCCATGGTCGTCAACGAAACATTTCCTTATATATATACTACCTACATATGACGCAACACCTCAACACTGGGATCGAAAAAACAAGCGATTCATTGAATGTCACTCGGTAATCTCGGTTCGCTGCTGCTCTCGGGAGCTAGTTAGCGGCTGCAAGAGTGATCAGGCTGCACACGATAATAAATTTATGTTCTCTCTCCCTCTCTGCAAGAGTGATCGGGCTGCCATAGTCTAGAAAGTGTCCTCTAGACTCTCTCTCCCGCAAGAGTAATGCTTCCGAAAAATCACCCAGGAAGCAGGGCATTCACGTCTCTGTCTCTATCCATATCGATACCGGAACAACTCCCGAATTGACGGTGCGATAACTCCTTATCATATCAAACATCGCCCCGCTGCAGCTGTAATCTCCCATGTCGCCGGCGCGCCCCCAGACATACGGTAGTTACGCGGAATCATGCTTTGAGTCGACCTTGACGACTTCAGCCACCCAATCATACGCTCGCCAATGGCACGAACTCTTCTGCATCGCGCGTCGTGGTTTGTTTACGTTTTGAAACCGTCAAAACCTCCATGATTCGTCGCTGCGGAAAATCAGTGATGAACCTATGGTTTCCCACGCAACGGGGCCACACACCATCCCTGTATCGGTAGCTGGTGCAGATGATGCACAGTAAACAAACCCCTCAGGGATGGGGGATAGAGCACAGAGTAACTAGAGTAGCGGGAGTGGAGCAGGCGCCAACGAGACGAGACGGACGACATCCCTCCCCAACCACAGCCCACCAGCAGCAGGCAAGCAAGCAGGCCAGCCATCCCATACCATCAAGCATCACCGCCCGCCCACCACCAGGTACTTACACACAGCAAACCGGAATTCGCGGGCACCAAGACCGACTGGACTGGAAGCCTCATCGCCATCGCCATCGCCTTCGGCATCCCGTGGCGCACCGCGGCTTCTTTAGTTTTTTGTGCTTCCCGCCAGCTAGCCAGCCAGCCACCTCAAAGTTCAGCACTCCCCCCCCATCATCCACGTTGGGTACAGTAGCCACCACCTCCACCACCACCACCACCACCACCACCCACCACGAAAAAGAGCTCCATCGGCTTTCCCCCGAGAGGATAACACGCGGTTGATCGAGCTCTTCAGATACTTCTAGGGTACTTTACCAGTTCGCGATTATCACCCCCTCCACGCGATAGCTACACCAAGCACTCAGCAACACCTTTTTACACCGCGCGAATTCAACACAATAACAATCGGAAATCATTCACCTACACGCGCAATATTATCACTATTTTGCACTGTGAGAAGGTCTGTGGGAAAGAAAAAAAACATTGCCTTTAGGTTCGCGGGGGCGGAGGACGGGGAACGGAGGTGGAGGGGGGCGGGATACTATCTGTCGTCGCAATGGGGGGTTTGGTTCTGACTTTCCTGTATTTCTAGGTTCTGTTAGGAAAGGAAAGAGTGAGCGATGTCCTACTCCGAAGAAGACGAAGATGGAGTGCCGTGCAAAACGCCCTCACCGCGCTCCTCGGCCTCCCAGGCACCCCCGAACCCCCGCCACAACGCTGACGAGCCGCCGCCACGCATAAACCTCTACACGACGATGCCCTCGCAGGCCCCGCGCGTCTCGCATCCGTTGAAATGGTTCCGCAAGGACCCCGAGCACAAGCGCGGACGCTCCGAGAGTGCAAAATTCGATATCGGGCCCGCGCAGGGAGTTTTCGATACGCCGAATGTGAGGGAGCGGGTCAGGCGCTGGCAACAGTCGGGTGGTGGTGTGGTGCTACCAGGGGATCTAATCGAGGTTCCGCCGATTACGCCGGCGACGCCGACCCCCGGGAGTAGGAGGGGCATGCCGGGGCCGCCGCTGGGGCCGCCGATCGATATGAGTGTCAATGGCATCGCATCGCAGATGAAGGGGAACATGTCGACGCCGCTTACGCCGCCGAGAATGCCGGCGCTCAGGGATGAATGGGAGACGGCGTCCGAGAGCGAGAAGCAGGCGGAGCGGTTGCGCACGCGGAGCAAAGACCGAGAGAGGAAGTTGCGGCGGGGCAGGCGCGATAGCGATGCGGGTACTCCGGGTGGGAGCGGGATGGAGAGTGCGGGGGAGCGACCACCAAGGGTGCAGACGCACAGCCCAGCTTACTACGAAGAAGACGGGATTCGAATTGCTCCTATGAAGCCGAAGCGACGTACGTCTGGCAGTCGGCGGAAGAAGCGGGAGAGCATCAGGGAGATGCTTCGGGACGAGACCGATGATGGTGGAGTGGCTCTTGGATTACGGGGAAGTGCAAGGGAGGACAGCCAGGCGCACCAATCCACCCGGCCGGAGCAACCCACAGCAAGAACAGTTTCCGATGTCAAAACTCCGGTTTCCGAACAATTCCCCAAAGCCGCTTGGGAGGATGATGGAATCAGGGTCGTACCCATCAGAAAGAAGAGGTCCAAAATCAAGCCTGAACAATCGGTTGGTTTCGATGTTGAAGTCGAATTCTTAAGTCCTGGACCAGAGCCGGAGCCGGAGCCGTCAGAATCTAGCCGTGTCAAGGTCAAAGCCTGGGACCAAGAGGACGGTATCCGGATATACGCAAGCAAGCCGAGTACACCAGTAAAGTTTTCGGACCGCAAGAAGTCTGTCCGACAGAGTGCAAAGAGCGTTAGGAGCCGCAGGGAGCAGTTTGAAGCCGACCAACGCAAGGCGCTTGCGGAAGACAAGGTGTTCGCGCGTATGGTTAGGGACCAAGACGACGGGAATGAAGGAGGAGATGAGGAGGATGATCACTCCATGGCAATTTCCAAAAACGTCAAGGCACCGACCAGAGACTTTGAACGGGCAGCAATCGAGCCTGCAAGGCACACTATCGACGGCGGTGGCAGGTCTCGCCGAAGCACTATAACTCCCGTGGAGGACGATAGTGTCAGGTCCCGCCGAAGCACTGCAACTCCCGTGGAGGACGATGGTATCAGGGTGCGACCCATGAAGATGAAGCATAAAAAGAGCTCCGAGAGGTCAAGATACGACGATTCGGCCGTCGAAGGTTCCAGCGGTTCGAGAACGGCGCTTGCCCCGGTCTTAACGCCTCCACCTATGCTTACGGAATCTGCCCCCGCCACCCCGACCGGAGCACGTCCTCATCGCGAGCCTGCGCCCCTAGTCATACTTGACGAGCCGGCAATACTGCAAACTCAAGATGAACAGCCAGTTCGGGTATCACGCTCAGTCAGCAAAAAGCTCAAGAGACAACCTTCCAAAAAGAAGCCGGAGCTATCAGACGACGACAGAGTGCCAGCCAGACAGCCTTCCCAGAGACGGCAGAGGACAAAGTACAGCCCGTCACGAGACCGGGAGGAACGTCGCGCGGAACGTCGGAAATTGCGGGATAAACTCAAGGAGGACAGTGCAAAGTTCCAAACGATGGCGACTAGGGCTCGTTCTGCGTCTCCAGCGCCCCCACGACCAGAGAGGGAGCGACTGGACAGGGAACGGCAAGGTAGGGAGCGGTCAGAGAGGGAAATGTTGGTGGTCCAAGAGATAGTCAGCGAGTCGCCGCCGCCGATAGTCAAGCCAGAACCAATTGTCCACGAACAGCCGCACGTCAAGCATAGCCCGCCGCCTAAAGAGGAGTCAGCAATCAAGCGGAAACATTCCGTCAAGGAAAAGAAACCTCCGCCTAGAGAGTCACTAGTGAAGGAGCTGTTGTTTCCGACAGCCAGGTCGACGACCAAAGAGAAATCGCCTGCAAAGGAATTATCCAGAGAATCACTCAAGCCAGCCGCAAAGGAAGTCACCAGAGAGCATACAGCTGCCAGGGAGAGGGCACCAGTCAAGGAATCACTCGTGCGGGAACTACTATTCCCATCACTGAAGCCGGTATCTAAAGTTTCCAAAGAAGCTCCGAGAGAACTTCCTAAACATCCGAGGGAGCCTCCTAAACCTCTCAAAAAGGAGAGCTCTAAAGAGTTTCACAAGCCAGCGTCCAGAGAATCTCTCAAGTCGCCAGCAAAGGAGGAATTCAAAGAGGCTCCTGAGGCGCCTCGTGAGCCCCGGGAACGCAGGAGGTCCATGTACGAATCGCCTTATTCAGCCTCCGATGGTCTACGCGCTCGACGGGAGAGAGCCCTCCGTTCGCGCTCGGTAGCACCGACATCTAGAGAAAGTTTGCCGCATCCAGAAGATAAAGACAAAGACCCTCACAGCAAAACCTCGAGCCCTCCTCCTGTTAAGGCGTTGGCCAGGCAACGAAGCCGTTCAACTCCTCCCGATTCCCGTTCTGTTCCGTTGGTTCGTGCCCGGAAGGCTAGTCCCCCTCCGGATACACACCGTGCTTCTACTCGGAAAAAGGAGAAAGAGAAAGAGAAGGAGAAGGAAAAGGAAAAGGAGAAGGAGAAGGAAAAGGAGAAGGAGAAAGATAAGTCAATTATTCGGAAGCTGCCTTCAGCAAAGGACTTTATCAAGGCGGTAAAGGAAGAGTTCACTGGAAAATCTGTGCGTTCAGTGCTGGTGGATGGCGGATACACCAGCTCCTCCTCCGAATCCTCGACTGACAGCTCATCCTCTGACTCGGAGGAGGAGTCGGAAGAGCATGGGGATGCCATTCAGGAACCGGTTGTCAAGGCGAAAGTAAAGAAGACGGTGAGAATCCAGGAACGGAAGTCGGAAGATGACGAAGACGACGAAGATGAAGACGAATCGTCGACGGAATCTTCAAGCTCTGATTCAGAAACCGATTCCGATGCCTCTGATACTGTCGAGCCAGTTGCTGCATTGGTGCCAGCGGCGGGTGCGACGTCAGAGCCAGTTCTACCGGAATCAATCGCAGCTTCTGTACTAGAACCGCTGGTAGTTGCTGCTCCTGCACCAGAACCGCTGGTAGTCGCCGAGCCCGAGCCACCCATAACACCTGCGCCGGAACCACCAGTACTTCTCGAGCCGGAGCCACTGGTAGTTGCTACGCCAGAACCTACCGCAGTTGCTACGCCGGAACCACCTAAGGCTACCACACCGAAACCTACCGCAGTTGCTGCACCGGAACCACTGGTAGTTGCTACGCCGAAACCACTGGCAGTTGCTATGCTGGAACCACCTAAGGCTACCACACCGGAACCTACCGCAGCTGTTTCACCGGAGCCGAAGGCAGTCACACCCAAGCCAGAGTCAGTTGTCACATCTGAACCGGTGGCTATTGCCGTGCCCGAGCCACAGGCAGCCGTACCCAAGTCAAAGCCAGTTGAGCCTGAATCGGAATCTGATGAGGACAAAGACAGCGACGACGATTCTAGCTCAGATTCTTCATCGGAAGAGGAATATGAGGAGGCACAATCAAAACCTTCGCCTCCGCTTCCGGAAGAGCCAGTGCCCGTCATCGCTACTCCCACGGTGGAGATGCCATCACTTCCAGAGGAGGAGCCCGTGATTGCTGTCTCTGTGCCGAAGGTCCAAACTCCACCTCCAAAGGAGCCCGAAGCTGCTATTAACCCGTTGGAGACATTGCCGAAGGACGAAGCAGTGGAGAAAACAACACTGAAGGACGAGCCTTTGGAGAAAGCACTACTAGAGAAGGAGGTTATCGTTGCGGTACCGGTAGTGAAGACGCCACCTCCGAAGGAACCAGTCGTTTCTGTTGAAGCCTCGAAATCGCCAAAGGAGCCTGTGGTTAAGCCGCTAATGACGAAGAAGGAGACCGCGGCTGTCCCCACTGTGAAATCACCACTATCGAGAGTGCAAACACCACCGCCAAAGAAAGAGGCCATAGCTGCTGTTCCCACAGTAAAATCACCAAGAGCCATGGGATCTGTAGAAGAGCCACCCAAGAGGTCCGTCAGAGACCTTGTCAAGCAACTGGAGAGCAAGCCGGACAAATCAGCTAAAGCACCTCCTCCGGAGCCCCTGAGAGATCTGCTGAAAGAGGTCCCGAGAGAGCTCGATCCAGAACTTCCGAAAGAGCCCGCCAAAGAACTTCAGCATATGGATAACGAGCCTGAGGCTGCTATGAATGAGCTTGAAGTTGCCGAGAAAGACCCCGCGGGTTCAACGCTGGCGCCAGCTGCGAAGCCCGCGGAACCGGCCAAGGAGGACTCGGAGGAGGTGGCACTGGATCTGGTAGCAGAACCGTCGATTGAAGTAGCTCCCCTGGTTCCGAAGCCTCGACCTTCGGAACCTGTCCAAGACCCGGTAAAAGTGTCACCTCAACTCACCCTCGACATTAATCTTGGCATTCCCGATGTGGCTCCCCTGCAGTGGCCTTCGGGGCTGGATTCACTGTCTCCAATTCATCGAACGTCTCCCCCGTTGCCGCTGCCGAAACGGAGCTTGCGAGCTAAACCCGCTCCGCCGCGTCCCAAGAGCGTTCACAGTATCATCACTAGCGATGGCTCTCTTACACCATTGGGCTCAGAGTGCGGGGAGTGCGATGACTGTACTTCCCCTGTTCGGAATGTTTCAGATGCTTCAACAGTCAAGCCTTTACGGTTCACAAAGGTGAGCAAACCGCAGATGATTGACGTACCCAAATCGGCAAACTCGGCGTCCAAAATCGAGCTACAGCCGGTAGGCGCGCCTGAAGATTGGTTCAATCCGGAGGTCTCTGCCAAAGGGACTAGCTTGAAACGAAAATACACCAAGCATGCAGATTTGATCTCAATCCTTTCGGCTCCCAAGACCAAGAGTGTCCGCTCAGAGGAACGAAGCCGGCGCAGTAAGGGTCGAAAGCACGTTGATACCATGACGTTTGATGATCTTCTTCAGGAATTTGCGGAGGAAGAGGTGAAGTATATGCGCGAGCTCCGTGCTCTGGTCGAGGATGTAGTTCCTATATTATTCCAGACGGTATTAGTCCGCGCAGACAACGACCTCCGCCGGTCATCCTCTATCAGTAGTACTGGTACGTCAGCCACCGCTAGCAGCCGCAGTTCTCGGACTGGATTCTCGTCCAACCCCACGAGGCCGATTGTGGACATGGGGATATCGCTCGAGAGGTTACGGACACTTCACGACAGGATTCCATGCCATAGCGCAGACCAGCTTCTCGCATGGGCCGATGATGCGCGGAGAGTGTATGAGGAGTATCTTTCTGTGTGGCGCATGGGGTTCCAGGATGTTGTCGTCAACATGACTCCCGGCCCCGACGAGGAGGAGTACGAGCGAAATGCCAAAGACGCAATCAGAAAAGGCCCCGAAAACGGCAGGGGAGCACAAGGAAATATGCGCTTTGAGGGAGATCCGACAACGTGGGCTATGCCACCTCCGCCGTCTATGGAAGATGAGATTAAGGATGAAAGAGTCGATGTGGCCTTCCTGCTCAAGCGTCCGCTGGTGCGTCTGAAGCTGTTGGCGAAGCTTTTCAAGGTATGTTTGTGCTGGTATCCTTCCTTCTTGTCGACTTGGAGGAGCAGGCGAGGCTGGAGTGCCGAGGCGTGGACTCGTTTTTCTCGGCGTACACTGCGGCCGAGCCGTTTGGGCGGTCAGTCCATTCTCGGTCAAGACGACATCATCGCCGAGGCCTCAACTTGTCCCTATGCGAACAATGCAACAGCCATCCTTACACTGTTCTTCAAACTCCCTTCCGTCCAGTTCCTTCCCCTTTCCAGCTCTATCCTCCCCTCCATTCCTTGTTGGCCCGACCACATACATTTATTCTTTTGCTTTTACCACATACACTCGTTATTTCTTTTAATTCTTTTAATCACGGGCCATCTTTGAAGCACATAGCTGACTGTTTTCACTTGTTCAAAAGCGAATTGACTACATCAATTCATCTCCGTTGGCCGCGTCACTCTCGACTTCTTTCCACTCTCTCGTCACGATGGCTCGGAGGAAGATCTCAGAAGAGAAAGCTCGCATTGAAGATGAGGCTGCTGCTTCGCTGGACACTTCGAGAGCCTGCGATATCCACACCTTGCAGCCACGACGCGACGTATGCCTCGACCAGAGTCGTCGTGTCAAGGCCCGTGACAGTTTCGCCATGCGCCTCTACCACTCCTCCGAAGAGCTAGTCGAACGAACCATCGAGCTCATCTTGCGTGATCCCTCACCCAGAAGCAGGTACTCAGAAGGCGAGATCCTGTTTGTTGAGTTTGGGGAGGACGCGACCAAGTGGCTGCTTTTCCCTCCAGTTCCCATGTCAGCTATCTCGGCTAGGACTGGTGACGCAGCGGGAGAGATCGTCGTCATGGTGCGCGGCACAGATTCTGACTTGCAAGAATGGAGGGAGGTCATGGCATTAGCTTCGTCTACGGCGGCAGGGTTTGAGTGGGTGCAGATGATGGGTCTCGTGCCTATCCCTCCAGAAGGACCATTCTCAAGGGAGCTCATACAGCCAGCGTTCCTGGAGACGGTGATCGAAGAGTCCGTTGTGTCTCGTCTGTACCCGCCAGCGCAACCTCGAAAGCGGCAGACGCGATACGCTCCGCCTCAGCCCAAGGTTAACGTATTCGATTTCCTCGAACCTGAAGCCGAAACCTCCGCGGAGTCAGAGGCTGTTCAAGAGCGCGCGGAGAGCGTGGCAGAAGTTGATGAAAATAGTGAACCCGAGCCCGAGCGCGAAGCTCCTCCGGTTATTGAGTATCCAGAATGGTTACCCCCGGATTTCTCACTGACGCTTCTCCACCGCCCCAGTACGTACCAACTCATGGGAGGAGAATTTTTGGTGCCCAACATCGAGTTTAGGGTGGAGCCACAGAACAATACTGCTAAAGACGTCGCTCGCTCGCCATCGTTACACACTTTGTCGGACGTTGGTCGATCTGACTCTTTTACGCCAAGTACCAAGTCCACCTCAAGCATCCAGCGCTCGCGTAGGGCTAGCCGACCGCATTCGAGAAATAAGTTAATTAGCGGGAAGAAGGAGAAAGAAACCGCGGAGGAAGCCAGGCAGCACAATCTGTCTAGGACTCGATCGGTGCATCATCTCGATGAGGAAGGGAGGTCGTTGTCCCCAACAGCGGGGAGCTCCGCCAACCCCATGGACAATATCCCCAAGCTCTCGCCCAAAAGTGCGACGCCTAGTGCGAGTGAATCCGAGGGGGATGCGCCACCTCCCGTGCCTCCGCATCGTACACCAACAAATGCTAGCCGTAGCAAGCCCGCGCCGGTAGTCACGTCTCCACGCTCCGGTAAGGGAGGCTATGGTGGAAGGCGCCGTACTTCGAGTCCACTAAAGCACGAGTACGATCCTTCTTCTGCATCCAACTCTGAAGCTGAGCACGCGGAACGTCGCCACTCGGAGGATACCGAGGAATATACTTCGTCTTCGGCATCCGAATCCGAATCCGACGAATCCGACGATGCTGTGTCTTTGTGCTCGGAGGAGGAAGATGGCGAATATCCCCCGCCGATGATCTCTATTCCAAGACGCCTCTCGAGGCAGCCGTCTGGACAAGTCTCGGTTCCCCGCCAACGATCCACTCCTACCACCACCGACGACACAGAAGCAGATGTTTCAGGAAGCTCTACCCCAGTTGGACAGCAAGCGACAACTCCTCCGCGTCCACAGCATGCGCCTCCGCCAGTCCCGCAGATCGGTAGCAAGTTCAGGGCTTTCCTCTTCACTTGGTCAACCAACCAGTGGCAGAAGATCTCACCCGACGAATGCAAGATTGTGATCACGCCCGGCCACCTCGAAGCATTTCATTTTGCGGGATCCTCATCGTCATCCCATGGATCATCGATGGGTTCTGGCGGCATGTCAAAGGAGCCATCTTTTTTCGCATGTGACCTGAATGCAGCCCTTCCGGTCCGACGTGGTACAGCTGTCGACATTTCGATTCGCACACCCGGCAAGAAAGGTATCAATACTATGCTTCGGTCACGTTCACCAAATGAATGCGAGATGTTGTTCAACGCAATCAATGCCCATCGTATCATGCCGCACGATTATCAGCATCCTCTTACTAGCACGGTCAGCTCCCTGGCACTGTCATCGGACATGGGTGCCACTAGCGATGCCTCGACAACAATCGTAGGGGGGAGCATCAAACGTGGATTCGGAGGCTGGTCGAGGTCCAAATCATACCGTGCTGGAGGCGCTTCGAACCCCAGTCTCGTCTCGTCACCGTCCGAGACCAGCATCTCGTCGGCGTTCTCCCGCTTCCGTCCTGGCAAGGTGTTCAAGAGTTCTCCTCTTGGCTCAGTTGCTTCGAGCTCATCTTCGATGGGTGATAGCTCCCGCGGAGCAACTCCCGTTGGCCTGCCGAAAGTCCCTGGAGTCGAGAATAGCGTCGTCATGATGTCTCCTATGAAGATTCGTCTGTATCGCCGCGAGAACTCCCAAAAATGGCGCGATCTGGGTAACTCAAGAATCAATGTGTTCAAGCCGTTAGAGGGACAGAGGGGCCTAGGAATCAAAGAGGACGACAAGCGTGTGGTCATCACCAGCAAGAAGGGCGACAAGGTCCATCTAGACGTTGTCCTTGGCGAGTCTGCATTCGAGAGAGTCGCCAGGACCGGCATTGCCATTAGTATTCTTGTCGGAGAGGGCGAGGCGGACGGCACTGGCAAGCCTGGACATGTTGGTGGAATCGGAGCCAAGAGCACGGTTTACATGATGCAGGCACGTTTCCCTTGTGCTAGTGTTCTATCGAGTTATGTGATACTGACAGGTTTCTGTTACAGATGAAAGGAGAGGCGGAAGCTGCTTACAGCTTCTCTATCCTCGGAAAATTGCGCTATTAAATCGATTCATCATTATCAACGCGGGAGTAACTATCATCGATGACGTCATAGCTATAATGAACGTGTTACGTTTCTTTCTTAGGTTTGTCATGGGGATTCACTTTTTTGTTTGCTAGCATCGATACCATCATGGAAAAACGGGAGCGTGCGAGCGAGGGGAGCGGATGAATTGATTTTGCTGTTCATATTGCGTGCTTGACTGTCTGTGGAGACGGCGTTTTCTTTCTTTTCTGCACTATATCCATCTTGCGTATTCTTACTTGCTGTCTTTACCTGTTTGTTAATTCTCATCGTACGTACATGTAATCACATCTTCTCTTTTCCCCTCCTACGTTCGTCGTTTTGTATATCAAACGATGCGTAGTGTTTGCCATACCATTCATTCATGGGGAGTTTCAGCGGTTTCCTCTAAATTCGTTTAATGGGGGTTTTTTTCTTTTTCTTTTCGGAGTTTGGTCTTTTTGAGGTGTTGGTATGGTGGGTTTGGCTGATGGTTTGGTGAATTTCTTCGCTGCGGACTATGGAGTGGGGTGTTTGATGGAATGGGTATTTAATGTTCAGTGGAAGGGGTACTTGATAGGAATTGGGGTACTTGATGGAATGGGTTGTATCTGGGGCTATGAGGTTGTATCTGGGGTTATGAGAGGTCCGAAGGAGGATGCGGAGGAGAAAATCGTCAATGAGAGATTCGCTTGGAACCAATTCCTTTCCTCCAGACCTAACTGTAAATGGGTACTTGTCCTTTTTTCTTTCGCCAAGAGCGTAGGTTGTCCCTAAGTAAAGTACTAGGTCAAAAGTTTTCGTACGATGGCTGTTTTACACCAAAAATGCCCATTTTTAAGTAACCAAAACCCACCCTTCACCTGGCGGAAAAAAATCGGGTCTTTCATAGAAGCTTTAAATCGCAAGATGCATCACATATAAAAAGTCTGATGAGTTTTGCTTCGGATTGGTGGCGTATGGTACGGTGTTGTGCACGGGTTGGAGAGTGATTTCGGATTTTGTATGGGGCCCCCATACAAAATTATTGCATGACAACCAGTTTCAACACCAACTTCTCTCCCATACGGCATTACTCAACCACCACTAGTTAGAATTATGTGCCGATTTCAATCGAGGTTCTCTGCCTGATTTAGAAGACCTTCTAATGGCCCACATATTTTTATACCACCTTATGGTTGCTGTATCTATGGCGGGAAAAGACCTGCCTCGGTGAAAGGGAAATCCGCCAAGCCACCTATTTCGCATAAAAAAATTATCCTGGCGAGCTGGAAATCTCATTGGAGCTTTATTAGTATATATGCATGATATATGCCAATTATTAGCACTCTCTTAAGTGTGGTGGTTGTGTTATAGAGATATATGTCTGTGGTGTGGTGGCGCTTTTGGTGAGGTGTACGAAAACTTTTGACCTGGTACTTTATTTACACTAATTCTCGTTCGCCCTCTGCCGAAAAACAACCAAAAACGCCTTCACTTATTCCAAGCGTATGATAACTAGTGGTTCCTTGCTGGACGTTCGAAGTTCCAACGACTGAAACACCGCCGATCTCGAAATGATCTTCGACCTTATTTTAGCGGGTTTCATAGTACTCTAGACTACGAGGTGCGGCTGACGATCAGACATGTCTAAGACTCTGAGCGGGCCGACCACCAACCACCTATGTAGCTCGATATCTGGAACGGCGACCACAAGACTGCAGCCTGCAGCTTGCAGCAGCGTACAGATGTACGGAAACCGCAGAGTTGCAGAGCTGGGCGACAACCACCGGGAGGCTGGAGTTGGAGACGCGGCGGAGAGGTGCTGTGGTGAAGGACATGTACTGGTACACCGTACATATGCCGTTCGGAGAAGGACAAGATATTACCTTTTCCTTCTTTTTTTCTTCCAGTAACGAGCAGTCAGAATGCCACTGGGACTTGTGCTACTACGGGTACTCCAGGTATAGGGATGATCATAGAGAATGCCGTGGTTCCACCCCTCCAGACTCCAGACTCCACCAATCCATCCATCCAATCATCCACTCATTCTCACTCTTCCGTCTCTCCCCCTGAGCAGTGTGGAGAAAGGTGCGCCAGGGCAGCACTTCTGATCTCCACGCACTGCGCAGACTGCAGTGGCTTCCGGGCGGATATAGGAATCGAGGAATAGAGTTGAAAGTTGAAACCAAGACCTGTGCCCATTGCCGGCCCCAGAATCCCCCTCGTATATAAATATTTTGTTTTTGATTCAACATCTCTGCACCAGGTAATCTACGGTAGCACATACGGTATGCAGCCGGTTTCGGACACGATAGCTATGTACCGAGCATAACCCATCCCAACTTTCTTTTTATATTCTTTGCTTCCATCCATCGTCGTTGGTCGCATTTGAGCGCCCCAGAGTACCGTAGAGTATGTATAGTAGGTAGATCATGGCGAGACGGCGACACGGCGACGGACGGAAACTCTCCCGCTTTCTTGTCCAACCTCACTTCAAGAAACTACCGGTACAGAGGTACAGCGGTACTTGGGTAGGTACTTGGGTAGGTAGATATGGTCCAACGACGCATCGTCAAACGCCACTAGGCAGCCGTGCCGCGCAATCCAGAGTGACAGATTGGCAGATGTGGCAGAGTCCGAATGATATCTCATGACTCACCCTCGCACTCTACTCTACTCCCGCGTGCCCTGGATACGGGAAACTTCCCACGGGGCTTTGAGGATCCTACAATTCCTACACACCCACACACACATATGACTACATCCTACCAATAGACTTAAGATCGTTTGTAGCTCGCTGCAGCCTGCAGGCAAGAATATGTATGGCATGTATGGCATGTGTGTATGTAGGTACAGGCATGCACCTTGCCACAATCTAGGTACGGTTCTATATTGAAACTACATATACAACCATGAGCGCGAAGGTTGTGGGTGTTGCAGAAGGTGGCTATGCTACATATGCTGCGCTGCAGAGGTTGGTTGGTTATGTAGAACTTAGGGCTGTAGTTACTTCTACTATCTACCACTAGTAGTAAGCGAGTTGTCTGTAGTGCACTCGCTCACAAGGCGCACTGCGGGGCAGAGTGCGGGACATCCATCCAAGAAACAGTGCCGCCGAATAATTGGAATGCGCGTGTTAGCGCGATTTTGACGGGAGGAGCCGAGGCAGCGCGCACGAGGGCTCAAGGTTTCTACGACGTCTCCAGTTCAAGGCGGCATCAAAGACGACTGGTGACTATCATGCGCATCGTGATTATATTCCAAAACCAATTATTTAAGTATGTATGTGTGACATGGCTGAAAGAGACAAAGGTAAAAGCAACAACAAAAAGCCCCAAGTTACACCCCCGGCGGAGGCCCGCGCACTCCTACATCATACTCATACATATCGTGATCTTCCGAGGGCATTCCCGGTACGACCTGTTTTTCGAGTTAGCTATTTAATGGGGAAGAATAGAGGAGGGAGAGGGGAGGAAGCCATACCCATGAGCAAATCACAATCTCATGCACCTGCACACCATCCAGGAGGATGGGAATTCTCGTCTGCTGTAGCTTGCGCTTGTAGATCTTTGGCCAGACAAAGCGGAAGCCGACCCAGTAGAGGCCTCCAACAAAGAACAGCCCCGTTCCGATTGTAGGGAAGATGAAAGGCTCGATGGACTCCATCGACAGCCGCGAGCGATTGGGCGCCGGCGGGATGAAAGGCGCCACAATCAGGAATACGTTGAAGATCAGGTAGATTATCGCCATTGCTGGGCCGCCCCAGGGCTTGAACGAGCTCTCGGCAACCCAGGTGGAGCGTGGTTTCCAGCGGAGCCAGAGGAGGCCCACGGCGATGAAGGCGCCGATCCACGTGTTGATGGTGTAGGAGTAGAGGTTCACGAAGAATGTGTAGGTGTCACCGATTGGTGGCGCGATGATGATGATGATGGAGAAAACCCAGTGGAGGAGCAGTGCGCCTGCCGGGGTGGATTCTACTTGCAGGCGCATGTGGTGGTGATCGCCTGCTACGGCGTCGGACTGGGGTCGGAAAATCCGTGTGAGAAGGGTGGGCGTGCTCGCGGCGAAGAACTTCGAAAACGGAATGACTCCGGCTTTTGCAATCTCTGCTTTGACTCGCGAGGCTACAAAAGTGACAACTATGATATTTCCAAGCGAGGAGAGTGCGACGAGGCCAGGGAGGACACGGTCAGCCGCTACGTTGCTGCCGAATATCTTGCGGAAGAACTTGGTGGCTACGAATGTGGTACCTCGAGCGTCGCCGAGTTCCGCCTTGCTGACTGCACCGAAGTATGCGATGTTGGTCAGGATGTAGAGGAATGATACGAGTCCTACGGCGGTGTAGGCTGCTTTCTTGAGGGTTTTTTGCGGCTGGTGAACCTCGCTCAGAACCTACAGTAATGTCAGTGGGCGGGACATAAAATCGCAGACTTGTTCTTGATCGACTCACGTAGTGTGCATTCATCGATCCTCCGTAGCTGAACATGACCGCCAAAAAAGCTCCAGCATAGCCATAGGTATCGCTCGGAGCGAAGGGCTCTGGATCGGACTCGAAGGCATTCTGCGTCACGGTGTCAACCGCGCCGCCGAATGCCGCGAGACCAGCGCCGATGACGACTAGGAGCACGGCGACTTTCAAGGAAGCGAGAATGTTGTTGAAATAGATCCCGCCAGCTCTCCAGGATCCGTGGAGAAGACATGCCAGTGTGATTATTGCGATTGCAACCCCTTTGATGAGCCACGTCGAGGGATTTTCGACGGCACACATGTGCAGGAAATTCTCCGAGAAGGAGATGGCATTGCCCGCCGTGTTGCCGATGCAGATGAATATTACCGCATAGACGCAAGTGGCCAGGTACTTGGGGCGCTTGAATATATACTCCAACTGCGCAGTGTCAGAAGAAAAGTTTCTCGGATCCCGACAAGGACGGTGACACCTACGTAATTCAATTCACCCCCCGAGCGAGGGATCGACACCATAGTATCGCTCCCACGCAGCCTGTATTTGGGGATGCTTAGGCCGAGTTCTAGGTAAACCGATATCGCCATGAAGGTCATCAGGCAGCCAACGATCCAGAATATCAGCGCCACAGCTACGCTGTCGGTACCGCGTACTATGGTGCTAGGCGTAACGAAGATGCCGCTTCCTTTGGATCGTTAGTACCACCCGACGAGAACGCGGCAGACACACAAGATGCTCACCGATCATGCGGTTCACAATAACGCAGACGACCGAGAACCTCCTCAGCTTCTGGTCGTTCGGCGTATCGGTAACGAGGGCATCGGGGTTCTTCTCAGCCTCACGGAGCAGCTCCAGGTCTTCCGTGTCAAGAGCGAGACCGATATCGTCGGCATCCTGTAATTTCTGAGTGGAGGGTAGCATTGTGATACTGAGCCGGACGCGGAATCGAAAGCAAACATCTTGGATAGACGAGGAGGGGCGGTTGGTTATCTTAAGAAGACACGGCAGACGCCATCACATCCAGAAAGCCTGCCCCGCATGTTTGAGGGTGTGCAGGAGAAGTGGAACTGAACCACATGCAATGCTGGTTGGTTACTGCAGTGTGCAGCTCTGCAGTACGAGGGGTGGCCAGGATATCTTAGTCGGTTACTCTTGGGGAGGCTGGGCCAGGCGAACGCTTTCTCTGCAGGCGAAAAAGGTACGTAAATGCCAGAAAAAAAAACGGTTTGGAATCATTATCTACCGAAAAGGAAGCTGCTGCACATCCCGATGTCGCCGTTAGTCGGTTGTGGGTGCTACTATGTGCTACATAGAGCAAATCGACTCTGCGTAGAACCGAAGAGGAGGAGGCTGTGCGGATAAATGGCCTGTCGCCAACTGGTCCCACGGACACGGACTAGTGACCATAGTACTAGATAGTAGCTATAACCAGTTAGTACCTGCTGCCTGCTGCCTGCTGGCGATAATGCGCAACGCGCAACGCGCAACAGCCCCGTACCAAGCCGAGTCAGCTCGGGACCACACGCGAGCTGAGCATCCCGCGCATAACCAGGAACTGGTGGATACCGGTATCTCCCGCTGGCTTCGAAACACGGGCTCGGCTCTCGAGTCTCGATCGCCTGCCTACCCGCCGAGCGCCCCTTCAGACCGACGCAGTAGTCGCCGTTTAAGTGGGTCCATAATGTACCTCCTCGTCACCGCGACCTCGTCCGCCCTCTGGCTCGTGAGGCTGTGCGCATCAGGGAGGGCTGTCGATTCTTCAAGAAGAAAAAGGAACAAAACGAGGGACTGATGATGCACGACTTAGTTATCAGCCATGTACTCCACTGAGTCAAATATCCACAGGCGATTAACTGGCCTGGTGGTTTCACAAAGCTAGGTACTGCGTACTAGTTGGCCCAGGGTCTCTCTATCCCCGGTCCACAGTGTCACACCCCACGTTGATCGAATATCTATCCATACGGTTGTCTACCTTGCCCTTGCACTTGCAGTCTTGCACTCATCGCTCCAACTCCACCATTCCTCCCACTTGCCGCTCTCGTTTGTCCTCCAATCTGCTGGGCCCCAGCTTGACAGCTTACTGCTATCTGACGGCCGTGGGCCCGCCTGTCTCACCGATACATCCATCATACATACTCACTTCCTGTCCATATCCGTCGGATCCAAGTGGGTGCACAGTGTCTGGCACTTTTCAGCCCGCCCCTTTCTGTTTCTACCGAACCATTACCGCTATTTAGTCCTGGAACTCCATCCCGATAAGCGGTGTACGCTAGTTAGCCATCACACTCCACTCCTGGTCCTCCCGTATTTTTGCATCTTCCCGTCGCTATTCCCACCGACCGGCGACCGCGCACGTACGAAGAACGGATAACAGACCGCAACATTCACCATGACAGGCGTAGGGTTCTCCGTCGGTGATGTGCTCGCTGCTGCGACTCTTGCCACGCAGCTATGGATGGCCTGCTTCTCGAAAATGAGCGCTGCCCACCTGGCCTATGCGCGGTACGGGGAACAACTCCAGGGACTCGGAGGCTGTCTGCACGACTTGTGGAAGATACTGTCGGATCATGAGAACAGGCTCGTGGAGCGGGACCGAGGCCGGCTCAAGATGGATTCGGTGGATCTCAACGCCCTTGCGATAATCATCGGAGATTTCAAGGGAACCTTAGACAGAACCACCAAACTGATGGATAAATATGCAGTGTTTAAGAAAGATCCCGCGGCGCCAGATAAACGCGGATACGTTTTGCGGATGAAATGGTCGATCGATGCCGAACGAGAGGTACACCAGCTCACCCAGGACTGTGCCTTTCATATGACGAAAATCCAGTTCGTGATGGAGCCTCTGAAACTGTGTGTTCCCAGCTAGGACCCTCCTTTCAGGTAAATTTTATGCTGAAAACATATCGCTTTAGAAAGCTCCAGTTGCATATAAGTGACCACATCCAGAGTGTCCGAGACGACCTAATGGCACGGTTGCGTCAGATCGAAGCCCTAATCCGAAACGCCCAAACAGTCGGCCACAGAAACCCCGACGATATTATTTCTCCGGTGGACCTTGAGATAAGCCCCGTCACTCCGCCGGAAGCACAGCCGCGCCGGGCCAGCGCGCCAGTATCGCAGAATTTGACGACTGGACGTCTTGGAGAAAAGTTCGAGGAAACGATGCGTCACCACCCCCGGTTTCGAAGCATTCTCCCCGAAATTCCCATCGAGGACTGGTGTGAGGCTGCGGCATGGTGGATTGAGAGCGTTCGTATTCAATTCCTTCTACCGAAACAGAACCAGTAAACTAATGGGTAGGGACTTCCAGGGAATTACCTCAAGAGACCAAGAGATTTTCGGATTAAACACTGTCCCAGCGGAGCGTTATCTTAACGTGTTGAAGGCTGCATGGCTGCTGGCCAAATGCGAAGAGAGCATGGTCTATCGGCGACTAGAGACTGATTCTCTCTGGGCCCAGTATGTATGCAGGTTAACAGAGGTCTCTCGTTCCATATACCCACATCCACCACAGACAAATACTAAATGGTGCCTATAGTCTATCGCCAAAGAGCTCTCAAACATCCGCACTCGAGGTTTATTGATTCCGGATGAAGATAGTCTTTTGCGCCTGCCAGATGAATGTTTCGATGTGTGGCTCAACAACGCCGAGAAAGAAGTGCCCTTGAGCATTCGTGATGAGCGACCCGGAGAAGAGAAGATTCTGGAATTGTAATTCTCCTTTGAATCCTTTCGGCTCAGAAGATATCCTAACAATTTTTAAGGACTCTGCAGACGACCTTGGATCCAGACCGGTTCACGAGAGAGCTTTTGGTATTCCGGAAAGATGGAGAGACATTGAGACTCTGTGATACGACTGAAAACTTTGAGACCGGTTCACGAAGCTCTGAAGGTAATCGGGGACCCTCTCCCTATAGTAGAAGCCCAGACACTAATCTGTGGATAGAGTTTATTGTGAAGTGTTCTGAAACTCAGCTAGTGGCCCTCTACATCACAGCATACAATCCGTTTCAAGTCCCTCCAGTTTTGAACGTGATGATGAACAACCGGCTGCAACAACGGGATTATTCCTTCAAGTCAATAACCGGTTGGCTCATTCCACTCCGATGCTATCGTGCATACGATTACTGACTCACGCTAGATCTTCACGGCTTTCAACGTGCCATTGTTGGCTCGCAGGTTTTCTACGAACAGTACGATCTCTACTTCCCTTCGATTGCTTCATTGCTGATTATCACGCAGGCCTGGATCCCGTAGCCTTCTTTGTGCCCTGTCACTCACACAGCTCGGCAGCGATTTAGAAGGTAGCGATGTGCGAGTTCAGATGTGGCTGGACAAGCCGCTCCGAAGGGTTGGGGAGGCGGCGGCAGCATCACCCAATCCCGGCGCATCACCCAATCCTGGGCTGACATCACCATTTCTGGGTTCCACCCCCACAGAATCACTACGTCGTGACTCGCTGCCTCCAACATCTCCCCGCCCCCGCGCAGCACCTACATTCTCTTCGCTAAGCGTTTCTTCCTCCGGCTCATCGTCCTCCAATTCGAACCAGGAGGTTCTTGAATTTCATTCTCCAAAATCCCCGCGGCTGATGCTCTACTTCAAAGCTAAGGGCAGCGACAGATGGATCTTCGTCCAGATCCAGATGGACGAGCAACTCGTGATACGACCCAAGCGCTGCTGCGGAAATAATATGCGCCGGCTCTTCTCCTCTAGCGAGACCTGTTGCCGGCGCACCGTGCTAGAATCCACCAAAGGAAAGATCGAGGCGCTCAGGTTCTCCCCCGCTAAGGGAGAGCCCGAGTGGATAGTCGATGTTTTACAGGCCAGCCTTGCACGCGCTCGGATGGGCGGCGAGAGGATTGATTTCAAGTACGTCACGATCGACCATAAGGATGACAACGAGAAGAAGCGATTCGGGAAGGCTTTCGAGGCAGGAAAGAAGTTGAGCGCCATGCAAAGGTCGCGGACGAGAGCGCAGATGACAGAGGCTCAGCAACAGGCGTATCTCAGCGGGGGCGATCCCGCAAGCAGACGGGGCTCGTCAGCTTCCCGCTCGAATACGTGGTCTGGTGCTAGCGAGAATGCTAGCTTGTGGAGTTCGAATTCGGTTTGGCGTTAGGAGGGAAAGGGCTTTCATTTTTCAGTTTTATGTTTCAGGTGTAACTATGGTTCATTTGCTTTTGCTTTTGCGATGTTTTACTGTAATCTGTAGGCGCTGTGTGTAGGCTGGTGCTCGGTGTTGGGGATTGATGTTCATGGTGTGGGAATTATACGATTAGATAATTATGTTGCTGGATATCTCATTGTATGGTGGAGCGGCGGTGTGCTTCGATTTCATTGGACTATAGGGTATATCTAGTGGTAATACGATACGTTATCGAGTTTGTGGAGTTGATAAGTGTTGAAGTTTTGTGGATGAACCTATGAATCGTTATTCTGGGCATTTCCGGCATTGTAACCTGTGAGTTCGGGTTCTTTTTGGGGAATGACATCATATCGCGGGACATATTGACCCCAGCATATGTATGGCTAAGTATCTACACTTAAACAGCCATGTCCCTGTAGGCTGTACCTGGCTGCAGATTGTCCAGGGACGACAGGTTGGCGCGATGCCGGTAGCCCTATCTACAAATCGATTCAGTGCCGTCCCGGGACGGTCATAGCCCGTATGATCGCCAGCACTGCCTCGATGGTTGCATGGCTACCGCGGTCTGCCTACCTACCTATCGCTGGAAAATATATACTCTACAAAGGGTTGGTTGAAGAGGGGATGGAAACCGCCAAAAGAAGACTGGTGGATATAGGCGGCGGGTACATTGATCTCCGATCGGTTTTCTTTGCCTTCTAAATTAGTCGATAAGGCTCACAGGTCAATCATGGATATCACTCGTTGGCGGAGTGATAGCGCATGTAGCACACATGCAAAAAAAATATATACCAAACTTCACACTACGATCAGTAGGTACTTGCATACTTGGTGATTGGGCTGAGACTTTCCGGCAACCAATAGTATCCAGACAAGCAACCTCAGGCGTTGGTCCACGAGAGCAGTGGTACATACCATTACGACGGCGTGGAGCGACGGCGGAGCTATCCAAGCGGAACTAGAAATATGGTGTCGGGAAAACGTGGTATCGGAGAAATTCCGGATATACCTAGGGATTGGATCGACGGATAGTTCGTACCCTCCAAGAACTGGACTGTAATCTGTAGACGCTGTTTTGGCAGAGGGATGCGAAGTTGTGAGGCGGAAATCAACAAGAAATCCCAAGAACATTCAGCATCGCGTGGTCGAGGCATCGGGTCTCGGGGGGCTGCAAAGGATTATGAGAGAGTAGCCAACATGTTCGAGTTCGCTCTGGCGGCGAGCGAGTGATATGCTCACGGTCAGTCTGGTTGGCTATCGGTGATGGTCGCGTATTAGACGAGGAACTCCCGTTCACGAGGGATGCACAATGCATCCAATCAGTGACCTTGTACCACCAGCACGTCACGCATCGGATTATCTAACGTTCCACATCGGCGGGTTATCTCTCTAAGTGACACTTCGGACGCTACCCACTTGGTTACTTACTTTCACTCCTCGCAATCATCGCCGTTATCCAATCACCACAGTTATCCAATCGTCACCGTTATCCATACTTCATCGACCCTATTCTACTTCTGTATCCGAGTCCTACTCCAGTGCGAGACACAATGCGTATCCCTCTTTACGGCCGCTTCTACTGGAAGCTTGTCTTCGACATGGACAACACGGAAAACAGCGGAACAATCACGCACTGGTACCGATGCAAGCTCGTCGAAAAGTTTTGGCAAAGCGTCTTCATCTCTAGCTTCCTCTGGTGTAGGCCAACCCATCACACGCGCTCGCCCTGCGTGTTCGGCGTTGTCGCTGCCATTGTCAATGTCGAGGAGGCGAGTGGTGATGCGACGGAGGTGGCGAATTTTATATCCTCCGTTGGGATGGAGGCATACATTGAGAGGGAGAGTCACGCAGACAGGGAAATTAAGTGTTTGTTTCCCCTACTGGTGGTGGTGGCGATGGTGGTAAGTTAGTGGCTGATGAGGGGTGACAGTTGAGATAGGACCAAATTCGAAGATGGAGCTGTATCAGCGCGTCTTTGTTGCGCCGGGGATTACGTTTGCGTGTGACTCCCATAGCACCACGAATAAGCCGGATGAACAGGTGATGATCTTTGTCGACGTGGCAGTACGAGAGTTTGTGTCTGGCATCAAGGTCTCTCCCCCTCTTGAAAAGAGCTTGATTAGTAGCTGATGTCACAAGGTTGTACGCACCTGGTTAGAATCAGACAAGCCCGTAGACGCTATTGGGGAACTTCTGGGTGGCAGCGCAAATATCAATCACGGGTTCGGACCAAGGTAAGTGCCGCTAGTTTCCATCACGGAAGATGATTCGTTTGCCCAACTCCGAGCCCCGGCTGACCACCTCAGCTTCATTTGGCTCGTACCAGAATATACTCGATCCAAAGAAAACGCCTGCACTGGTTTCGAGATAGTACTCCAGCAGACCACGTCGGACGCGCAGTTCATTGACCTCACCCCCAACGACACTTATCCTTACCGCTACCTGAAAGCAGTCAAAGATCCATGCAATATGAAAAAAGTCGTGGATGTTGGATTGCTGCGCTGTCACGAGCGTCCGAGTGATGTTGCCGGGATGACGGGTGGCGCTTTTACTGACATGACGGAGCGTCTTACTAGTCGCCGCGGCAAGGATTTCCTGCATTTGTTGTTTAAAACGGAGATGACGGGAAAGATTTAAGTGTAGTAGATGCTTGAAGTGAAGTCAATCTCTTGTGTCGAAGGCGGTATAGGGATGAGGGAGGTCGATCAGATGAGATGTTGTTTGGTGGCTCTGAGGGAATAACGAGAAAGCCAGGAAGGCTTGGAGGAAGTGAGTGTACTAGCTGCCATGACCGATATGGCTGAATCCAAAGATGGAACCGAAAATCATATCAAAAACAGCTGGAGAACAGTTGTAGGATGACATCACTCGAATGGGTGTCGCTTGCTTCGTCGTTGTGAGAGAACAGCTGGTGTTGTGGGCTGGGGCTGGAAGAACGGAAGCCAAGGTCTAGATATCTGAGCCATTTGCGGATGAAAAATGTACACCCAGCTATCTGGCTTCCTCAGAAGCACCAATGTTGGTAGGACAGTCCCAAGGCAGGAGTACCTGCCACCGTCATATGAAATCACTCTCCTTCTCCCTTTCAAGACTAGCCGTCACAGTTACGTTTGGCTCGTCCCTGAGTACACCAAATCCGTATCTGACGCCTGCGCTGGTTTCGACGTGATAGTACAGAAAGATTCAGTCTCACAGTTCCCCGACCTCGCCAGCGGCTGCGGTGGTGTGTACCGTCACCTAAAACCGGCCAAGGACTCCCGCAATCAAAACAAGGTCGTGGATGTCGGATTGCTGCGCAGCCCTACGAATAATACTTATATTCTTGCGACCACGGCTGGAAGATTTAATTGCCTGACGGGAGATATCAATAAGGGCCGTGGGGGTGATTTTCTGTATTTGGCATATCGGACGGAGGAGGCGGAAACTCGCGTGACGGTTGAAGTGGAGCGAATTCAGTTAGGGTTTCCATCCATCTGAACTTTTCTACTCACTCGCAAGTTCCTGGTGGAGAACATAGTCCTCGCTTTGAATCAAGACACAGGAAGTTGCATGATTTGAGAATGTTTTGCAAACCTTCCACCAGCGTCGAGCCTTAATATTAGTCGTACCTAGTCTGGTACCGGCGAGTGTACTCGACAAACTCGACACGGGCGCAGGAAGATTGAGGGAATCCGGTTTCAGAAGAAGCAACCTGCCGGAGCGAGTAGCGAACGTGAGACTTGAATATAGCACAACTTTACGAAATCACCATCATCGGTCCTGATTTCGTAAGGGTAGCGGTGCCACATCGTAGGTAGTGTATTGCAAGATCTGCAGTGCAGGACGGGGAACGGGGCCAGATCAATGCGCCGTGCGTTCCGTCCACCGCCACCCCCGAAGCTTGTGCCATGTGGGTCTCGCGTATGTATGGTCTCGCTCGCTTGAAGCCGACTAAACCAAAAAAGTTGGTTTAGCGCGTGCATCTGCCTTAAGCGCCAGCAAAAGCGCTGTGATACGAATCGTGCATCGAGCGAGCACTCATGATGCCCGCGATCAAAGAAGAATCCCGTCGTCAACCGTAATGGCCGAAAAAACTGGTTCAAAATTCTAGTATTCCCCGGCGTGCTATTCACGAGAGAGAACGAGTGCATACCCCTAGACTGCTCCGGCCCAGCCACTCGTCTACAAGGTCGTTCTGTGTTTGTAATGACCAGAACGCCGGCCAGTCTCGCCATTTCCCCACACTTCCCAAACCACACCATCCACATTGATCTGGGGAATGTCTCGATTCCAGGCAGAAATTCGATACGTATGGTCCAAACCATCCATCCAGCCGGGGGGGTGCTGCGAAAGACCTGGGGAACTCGAGTTTAGCCGAAACATCCACCCCGGCCTTCCTGTTTACCCTTCATGTTTGTCCCCCAATCGAGCCCGATTCCAGGCCAGTGCTTGACAAAGCCTAGAGCGCGAGCATGCGTACGCGTCGAGACGTTACAAACCGCAGTGAGGTCTAGAATCTAGAGCTTGGAGGATATATGTCTTCCACATGGCCCGGTCAAAATCCCGCACGGCACGCACCTGCACCCGTCGTCACTCGAGGGAATCCATGTGGAGGAGAAGAAACAGCTCGCCAAGAGAGGAGTGGATGATTATCGTGGAGTGAATGCTTTGGCCTGCCTGCCAGCCACCGTTCAGCACGAGAGAACATTCGGATGGGCGATGGGAACTTGTTGCTCTCTCGGAAACCGCCCAGAAATCACTCGCCCCCGGTCCCCCCCTTCGGGTTTACTCTTCATCTTCGATCAGTCGGCACCGGAGTCTCCAACGTCATGATTACCAGCCTAGCCAGGTCTTTTTGGAGGTTCCCCGCCCTCTCTGGATAGATGGATCTGGCCTGTGACAACTCGCTCAGATTCCAGATCTCGCTCACCACTTTCCAATCCACTCTGCGCTTCCCCCCGCGGACTGCCCCGCAACCCACCTGGTCCTCGCTGTCCGTGCCGACGTCACCAGCGGCCCCGCAACCCGACGGCCCGGGTATTCCCTTGGGTCTGCGCGCGTGTGTTGCCCGCGGCGGAAGATCAGTTGTCTCCGGAATCGGGATCTCCGATCGCTCCCATTGCCCAACATCCGCTGGCCGCTGGGACCTCTCTTCCCCCCCACCCCACCCACTCCTTCAATTAATATACCAGCAACAAACCTACAGTACCGTCTCACGCGCCAGCCAGCCAGCCAGCTAGGTGGGTAGGTGGGTAAGCACGTTATGTACCTTGATGTCACCGCCTTAATCTCCCTACATACAATATACTTACGGCACCGGTGGAATTAACCGTGCCTACCGCAGCTTCAGATACAGACAGGAAGGTAGAGTACCTTCCTAACCTAATACATAACCTACCTAAAAAATGCTAACGAGAAAGAAAGAAAAAAAACTCGAACTACATCATACCACATCTGGTCCGATGCTTAATCCATCTCGGCGGCCTCTGACACCGCCCCTACCCACCCCAGGGGTCACCACCAGCACCAGCCACTATACCCAAAGTCTCCGATACCCCAACACCACCAACGCCAACATGCGCAAGATCTTGATCGAGTCGGACAGGCTGTCTGTCGGAGGGCTGGCTTCATCCGTAAGATATACAGATAGCCTAATGATTAATCCCGCCGGTGGCCGTTACATTTGACATTTGAAGGGGGAAACGGGCTGACAAGCGCAAGCGTCACATGTAACTGTACTAGTTACAGGCAGCGACAGCGACAGTGACAGTGACAGTGCACCCAAGCACACATGGGTACTGCTGGAAACGCCGGAGAAATCAAGCCTTTCTCGCATGGCATGCGCTCCGTCACGACTCACGACTCACGTCCGGAGGACTCGGGACTCAGGACTCAGGACGACGAGGGAGGGATCTCTGATCAGATCTCTCGAGTCTCGGCGTGACTCGTCGACTCTGCCATCCACACACGCCAGTACGCACGTATGATTCCCCCGTGCAGGCAGGCAGGTAATCAATCACCATCATCATCATCGACAAGCCGCCCAGCCAGCCAGCGAAACCCAGCCGGCCGGCCGACGCAAACACCGGCCCGCCACTCCAGAATCCAAAATCTCGTACAACTCGCACCAACGCAATAAGCCTCCACCCTCCGCCAGATCTCCCAGATCGCGTGCACCCAGCCAGAACAAAACTATCCATGGGGCTTGGGAGGGCGCGGAAGACGGCCAGTGGCAGGTCTAGGCTACCTACATACCTACGCACATCACATATGCATAGGACCTACGGGTACGGAGGTGTCCCGCTCGCTCACCGGCGCACGCGTTCCGTACCGTATCGTATCGTACCGTATGCAGCCAGCCAGAAAATCTACACACCTTCCCTGCAGCCTGCAGGCCAGGCTGCGCAAGACGATATCGATCTGTCCCGTGCGTTGCTGCACACTCCCCTTCTCCCGGCTGGGAAGGGTAGGGGGAGGGAGGGAGCCTGGGAGGGGGGGTCACGGCGGGCAGCCGGAACTTGGAACTTGGAATGAGGACAGATGCGGATGCGGTGGATGGTGGATGGTGGATGCTTCGTTACCTGTGATGCTCACTCGAGAAGGTGCATACACGCATCATATGGACATACGTACCTCCTGGAACACCTGGAACGCTTGGAACTCAAACCGGCAGGCAGGCAGGCGCGCCGGCAGGCAGGCAGGGAGGAGTGGACGGACCCTTCACCCTCAACCCTCGACACTCGACCCTCCGCGGTTGGGTTGGGTTGGGCTGTGCTGTAGCCGGTAGCCCGTACCTAGCCTGTAGGCTGTTTACCGGCGATCACAGCGTTCCGATCGAAGACTGGCCACTGAAGTTGGTGGATACTTACGGATATATACGGTCGTTTCTCGGATGGCTTCCTGCCTCTGCCCTGCCTGCCCCTGTCCGCTCGCCCTTCTGCCTACCTACCCGCCTACTTACCTGCCTGCCTTCCTGCCTTCCTGCCTCTGTGTGCCCGCACGTCCGCCTGCCTGTCGGAGCTGGTTTCAGCTCCTCTTCCAGCTCTGGTTCCAGTTCCAGCTCTGGTTCTGGATTCGTGCTAGGTAGTAGGTAGGGAATATATGGATGGATGGATTGATGGATGGCCGACGGGAGCATGTGAGCAGCTAGGTAGGTAGGTAAGTACTTGGCTCACCGTTCGTCTCGTCGATATTAACCAAACCCCGGATTGTAAGTCTTCCCATCCGCCGGCGGATGGATATAAACCCCAAACCCCAAACACCACCAGCAAGGAAAGAAAACAGAAAAAAAGAAAATACGCCCGGAAAAACTGCCCGGCAATCACGGGGCCTGGACTCATGACCCGGAAGGAGTGGGAAACAATCCGGTAGGTAACTTGTAACAAAGTTAAGTACCCACTGATACTGGTTGTGCTGGGGCACTCGGCGCAATAGAGACTGGTCATGATGACTCTGAACTCGGGTAGGAACCGGATTCAGGAGTAGGTAGTTAAAAAAGCCATGGGAAAACCACCCAGAAGCTGTCAGGCGCAAATCCAAACTTGGATCTTGAAAACTAATAGTAATGGTAATAAAACAGAGACGATGATGCCCAGCAAGCAATATTTTAGGAAAACCGCAAAAACAAAAACAGCAGTAAGTAGAAAACAGTAAAAAAAAAAAGCCAGCCAAATCAAAGAACGCCGCGAGCCCCGTGCCCTGTAGAGTAACTAACAGACGGAAAAAAAACAAATATTTGTACAGCCCCCAAACTCGAAATTTTTTCGAAAACCCCCTGTAGCCATCAAGATGCTACAGATGCTACAGATGCACCAAATAGAAAACCCGACAGCAAACTCAAAGGTAAAAAAAGCAAAATGTAAAAAAAATCGGGTACCTAGGATACATGTCAGCAGGGGAATCCTTCTAATGAGAAATAGAGTTGTCAGGCATAGCATGTACATACCCTCAAATTCAGGACCATGTGAACGATTCCTCGGAAAACTCAATCCTAGCCTCGTCCACCCTCTCACGCACCGCCGCCCGGACGTTATCGGCCAGACTACCTGGTCCGCAGACTGAATACGAAATAAGGTCAGCACCACCATCTTAATAACTGGGTTTTGGGATTTTTTGGGCTAAGGGCCTGTTCGGAAAGATTGATGCAACGTACCATTAACAGCTAGCGCGCCCCTTCCGCCGCGCATTCTCGTGGGCGCCAGCATCCCGGCGAGAATCACCTCCATCTGCGGTCTTCCAGCGAACCACTTGACGCGGGGGCCGCCGCTCATGTCGGTATCGTACTGGGAGCAGGGTCTAGTAACGTAGATCTCGACCTCGAGCATGCCCCTCCTGGCATCGAGCCGCCACAGCTCCTCTAGCCAGTCGCTGACCCACGAGATGTTCCGGCTGTTGCGCACCACCCACGCGAGCTTTATCCGGCGCGCCGCCACGAGCCCTTCCGAACTGGCTACTAGAAGGTGGCGGATGTAGCCTAGCGGGTGCGTGATGCCTGATCCGCCGGCTACAAAGAGCAGAGATGAGAATGAGTCGAATGAGTGCGCCTCGTTGCAATAGGGGCCTTCGACGAATGCAAGGAAGCGCTTGGGCGCGATATCCACCTTCTCGGGGTCGGTGCTGTGTGCAGCTTTGTAAGCTTCTCGGTAGAGGCGGCCGGTGAAGCCATGCCGCCGGGAGATAACAAAGTGGATGGTTGTCCTCGGTTTCGAGGTAAGGAGATTACGGTGGGCGAGAGAAGTCGTGGAAGAAACTTCCAGCCTTGCGGTGGTCGTTTTGTCGTTGCACACAGCCAGGGTCGAAGACACCGGAGTCAACGGCTGCATCTGCACCTCGGCAAGGGAAGGGGTTGTGGTCGACCAGGCAATGGAAAAGGGATGCGACTGGGTCCAGGACAGACGGGGGACGTAGAGATAAGCGTGCTGTCCAGGCTTAAACTCCCAGCCCTTCTTCATCGTGATGGATACTCGGACTGCATCCTCGCCAGCCGGAGCCACCTTGACTTCTGCGCTGTTGAGACTCCAACCCTTGCCGAGACGCACGTTCTTGCGGTAGATTGTGACCAATCGGTGCAGACGCTCGAACGCCCAGATACCAATAGCGATGTTCACGAACTTCTCATGGGGGAGCTCATCGATGTGGCAGTGGAGCCATGCTCCAACCAAAAAGAAGGCGATGCAGAGTTGATGCGTAGCCAGAAAGATCTGGTAATGGGCATGCCTCAACGGCGAAAGGGAAAGAAAGATGAGAAAGAACAATGCGATCTCGGCCTGCAACGGGTAATATCAGTATCATCCCGGCACTCGTATCGATCCATGTAGCGGGGAAACCAACCATGAGACCCATCTGGAAGAAAAGGGATCCTTTGATTGCCACTCCGACGCCGGCCCAATTCGAATGGTCAACCTGGTTCACAGTCCACGCTCCCATGTGAGCGAAGGACTCCAACGCGACGATCCTGCCGGCCCAACGGTGGTACAGGTTCCACGTGTTGAAGGGAACTCCAACGGCTTTTCCCACGTAGTTGTTCCTCATCATGCAGACGAAGAGTGGGATCATGTTGACCGTGGCCATGACTCCGGTGCGTCCACGGAATTCAGCCACCAAAGAAGCTTTTGTCGGTGCGTGGAGCTTGTTGTCCGGGCCGATGCTGCCGTTCCAAGGGAGGTAGAGAGTGCAGTACAGAACATTCGAGAAGATGTAAGCGAAAAGCAAGATGCCGTTGACTCTTGAGGGCAGAGTTCCCAGGTACAGCTGGAACCATCTGGTCTGGAGAGGCTCATTGTGGCGTTTCCGAAAGAGCGGGGCGATGAGGAGATGCTTCTGCACGAAGATGAGAGCCTTCGAAAGCGGCTGAGCAAAGTAGTTTGCGGATGCAGTAGTGGCGACCGAAGAGATCAAGCGAACGTGATGCATATGGGCCATGTAGACCCGATAGACGAAGAGAATGGCCAGCAGAATACCAGCTGTCATGACCAGAATGTCCCTGCAAGTCTCGAATATCAGCGAAACGGAACCTTAAACCTTTCTGATTCGCCACAAGCCGGAACGTACCCAAATCTCAAGTTCTCATAGTTGTCCACTCCGGTCAATCCCCAGGTAAAATTGTACGTATCTGTCGACGTCCAGTTTACGACTGGTATCGCCTCGCCTTTGAACAGCGTGTGTGTTGTCTGCCGCTTCGCCAGGGTAGCGTCGCCATTGGTTGCCTGTGCGGTGGTGGCTGCACATCCCGCCAGAAGGAGCATGATTCGGGGAAAAGTCTGCATGTCTGTGCCGTGTCGAGACATTGGAAGGGCTTTGGGAAGTTTTTGGAAGTTTTTGGACGCCTTCGACAAACGTATCGAGGACAGGGCTCTCTTTTATGATATGAAAGCCGTCCGCGAAATTGCTTCCGAGATGCCAAGGTCTTCACAGCACCACGTACGATGGGGGGGGGGTTTTTTTTCAAAAAATAATAATAATCTGGAAGCGACTATTCGATGCACAGGATGGCAAAAGCTCTGAGGGGGAGTAGAGTTCTGGGAGGATTTCTTGTTGGCGGTATTGGTATCGTTGCTGTGAATACAGCGAACACTCGGCTAGGGGTGAGCACTCGAGACTCGGGGCAGCCGTCCTGGAACGCAAGGATTTTCGAGGAACCGTCCGGCAAGCTGCAGCGCCCTCGTACCGTATAAAATACGATTTCAAGGGAAGTTGCAGACGTTAGATAGACGACTATCCGATCGCCTGGAAATTCTGTGCACGCATGTCAGTATGTAGGGGAATCGTCAAGACGCAAGGCGGCCGCTGGCTGGCGAGCGCAGTGGATAGCCACTTACATGAAGACCGAGTCGTCAATGCCGTCGGGGCAGTTAATTCGAAGCTCGTATTGTGAAAGAGTGGCGCTGTTGTTGGAGTTGATGTTGGATCGAGCACGAAGTAATAGTTGAGGTGCCTGCGGCAGTCTTATATCCCTTCCCAGGACAGCTGCACCAACATGGCTGCACCAACAACAACGGCCACAACAACAACAGCTCGGCCGCAAACCGCACCGTACGGGGGTTGCAAGGTACGCAGTGAATGACGGGCACCGACGGGACAGCAGCACAAACATCCGGTAGCGTAAGTAACGTGTAGGCCGACATGGCATGACGCTT
This sequence comes from Tricharina praecox, assembly GCF_024521635.1. Lineage (NCBI taxonomy): Eukaryota > Fungi > Ascomycota > Pezizomycetes > Pezizales > Pyronemataceae > Tricharina > Tricharina praecox. Next base: position 714,172 of record NW_026250417.1, read on the forward strand.
GCGCCCCCCCAACGACGGGGAGGGTAGGGTAGTGGAGGGGGTGGGTGGAAACGAGAGGAGGAGTGGGTATAATCCAGATTAACGCACCGGTGTCTGTGTGCTTAGTTACTGTATAGTGCTGTGACCGGACACGGCGCGAGAGACGAGGGAGAGCTGTGACCAGACGCGGCTTTGGAGGGAATGCCGTAGCACTACCCCTTCCCACGGTTCCAGTCGGTGGTTGATTCTGCCGGTACGGATGAGTGCTGGGCCTGTACCAGCAGCCCACGCGCCAGGCAGAATACAAGCGCAACGAACGACGGGGCAGGTTCGGTTCGGTGACGGTTGGACGGGTGGTGCAGCGGCGGCCGGGAACGGAAGGCTGCGATGGTGCGGTTGCCCCTGGCGATCATTGGCTGGTGATGCAGGCGAGGTCTGTAGTGTCGTGTAGTGTAGAGTAGAGTTCCCAGGGAGTTTGGTACTTTGGTACATTCACGAACGGGCGTGTGTCGTATACGAACGGTCGCTGTGTTCAGCCGTCGCGATTCTGCGGCAACCACTCCCTCCGAGGGGGTGTGGGGGAGGACCGTTCGAATTCGCTTGGAGAATGGGATTTTCGGATTTTCCTTCTCTGAGCTGGAATGTGTCGGCTGTCCTCCGCCAGCTCTCTTTCGCTCGCTCTCGCCCACTCTCTCCCCAGTCCGGCCAGCCAAGTACACAGTTATCATGCAGTGTCACACGCAGCACGATCGTGGACTCAATCAACCCATTCGGCGGGAGATGGGGGGTGGGAGGGGGGGTCAGCCCTGGACTTTGGTGTACCCCGCCAATAGTCTGTCCGCATGTGGCTGGCCGGCCCACTTGCAGTTACATACAGTCCAAGTCCAAGTCTTCCCCCCACCCCCCACCCTCAAGTCGTTCCTGCCTCACTTCACCCGCTCTGCCAATATCGCCACGCCGCCCGGTCTGGGCGGATGGCTTTCTATCGCTCGCTCTGGACGTCTTTCTCTCGCTCGCTCTGAGCCCACACGCTCGCATAGATACCGTACTTACCGCCCCCTGCACGGCGCGTCAGACGTACGCACCTAGCGACCTGGTTACCTCAGCCCTGGCGGAGCGCAATGTATTCTCATCTGAGGCTGAGGAGGCGAGATCTGCGGACCGCGTGGAAATCGGAGCATCTCCGTATGCAACCATGAATGAACTAGTTATCTCCGAGCGAAGAAAGAAACGCTCGTGCGATTGCGGGGAAAAAACGCTGTTTCCAAATGGTCGGTAACTGGATTACTCTACTTACTCAAGTGTGTAGATAGTTGCTTGGCAGGCGGCTGTGGGGGAAAGTGGCGCGGAGTGTAGAGTAGTTAGAGTAGTCGAGTGGGCGGTGCATGGTTTGCGTTTCGTCGGGACGGCGACGACTCAGGCATTGCAGCCGCGCACGGTGTTTCGGGCCGTTGAGGCCATAACTAACGACAGTACTACTAGCAGACCACTAGTTCCCGGACATCCCAGAGACTGCGATGTCTCACAATGCTTTTCCTGTAGTATCGGAGACTTGTAGAGTACTTGGTTGCAAGTCATAAGTGGTTTACAAGCCATCCATCATGTCTGGGCAGCTCGTGTTTCGGCACAGAACAGAACAGCATCCTCCTCTCATGCCCGCCCGCGCCGGATCTTCGCAACCGTTGACCGTATCGAGCACTGTAGGATCGCTCGCTCGCTCGCTCTGCCCCCCTCCCCTCCTGCCCCGGGATTCTACCTGCTGCGGCTTGACGTCGAGATCTAGAACGCTGTGCGGACCCGGGCTGCAATCGGTGCAAGGCGAGTATGTGTGTGGGTAGGTAGATACATACCTCATCCATACCTTGGGTACTTTCTTACACAGTTGCCGGTGACGTTGGAGTATACATAGTACCTACCTCTATACATATCGGCGTCTTACATACTTGAGTCTTGGTTACCGGTCACATCACATTGGAGTATACATAGTATTCTTACCATAGATATGTAGTTGCCGGCGGTGACATGACATTAGGGTACGGAAGCACGACCCGCCTTCAGGCTTCGAGAGAGACGTGAACCGTGAACCGTGAGCCTCGTCCTTGAGTCTTGACCCGCAACTATATTAAGCAATGAGTGAAGTGAGCCATCACAAGTTGTAACCCAGCCCACCCATCTGGTCCGAGTATTCGAATCGGCAGCCTTGATACCAAAACGTCAGCCGATGTTTTCCCTCCTCCCTCTCGACGTAAATACACATCATACATACTCTCCAGTGGAGGACGGACTCCGACTGCAACGCGGCGATGGCATGATAAACGCGGACAAGAGGAAGCCCGACGATTCCGAGGACGATGCAATATATTCCCAGCGTTGCACGAGTAAGACGGAGCAGCGGAGGACGCGCATCTCCAATGCTCATAGTAGGCAGAAGAGCGAGCGAGCGGAGGAACGGACGGACATCAACATGCGTCTACCTACGCTGCCGAAACGAAACAAACTCCTCCTCAGACCCCTACAGTGTTCCACCAAACCAAACCAAACCAGACAGAACACAACTGAGATTGCCTCGATCTGGCAGTCAATCGGTCTACAACAATCGAATGCTTTCCCCAAGGCTCGCTCCCGAGGAGATGCCCTTGACAAGTACCCATGGCTGTGGCCATGTATGATGTCTGCATACATGTTTATGCATACCCCACTCCCCCGCCTCCCTACCTCCCCCGCCTCCTCCACCATGAGGATCATCAGATGTCTTCGATTAGTAGAGTACCTAGTAGAGTACATACGTAGATGCAGCCGGCTTTTTTTTACCGCGGCTATCGTACCGTATTCTGATTGTATTTGATGCATCATGCTTGATGCTCGATATTCCCCAGGCTCCCCTCCCCAGCCAGGCACCCAGGCCATCCACGATTTTCCACGATTTTCCACGATTTTCCACGATTTTCTACCGAGATCAGATATCAATATCAATATCAACAACCCACGCCATTTAACATTAGGCGAAATCTACAATGCTCGAACTTCGACGTCTCCATGCATCGATAGCCATCGATAGCCTGAAGTAGCAGGTAGGTCTGGCCCAGTGAGTGGAACAGCTCATATCTGGGTGGTAAAGTATCTACGTACATGCATAGTACATATGCAGCACCCCCAAGTATTCCCCAAGCATCCCACAAGCAAGCAAATAATCGTCGTCGTCGTCTCGTCGTCTTGTCGTGATGCTGCCGGTGGTGGTGGTGGTGGTGGTGCTGATGCTCCCGTACACACGGAAGCGGTACGCAGTACACAGGACGGTACGCACTGCGTGATCTCCAGTAACGTCACGCATACACCACCGGCACCCGTCGTCACACTTTAATTTTCTTGCGTGCCCACCATACAAATGCCCGCTTTAGAAGAAGCCCCACACCTCCACACCTCCCCTCACGGTCTCCCGCAGGCCCGCCCCGTCTATCCGTCAATTCGTGTGTTCGAGTCACCAACCAACAACAGGTAAGTAGTTAGCGTTTTCCAAAACCATGCTACCGTTGTTTTTGGTCTGGTACCGTATGTAGAGGCTGCTCGACAGTCCTTGTTCTTGTGCCCCCCCCCCCCCCCCCCCCCCCCCCCGCACTCACTGCACGCACACACGCACGCAGGCCGGCCGTTTACTACATACATAGATAGATCCTGCCTAACTATCACTATTACTATGATTATCACTATGATATGCAATTCCCGCACGGATGAAGCCACACGGATGAAACCACCACGCAATGCGCATGCATGCATATCCCCGAAAAAGAAAGAACGAATGTACGAATGTATGTGTGTATGTACGTGCAGCGTTCCGGCCGTTTCCGTTGGGTTGGAGGGGCTTGTGGTTGCTGGCGGGAGTCAGCCTCAGCCTCAGTTCGTTGGGTTTCAACTATGGGGGAAAAATTGCTTGTCCATCGAGGTGGGAATAGAGGTCCGAATCATAGTTTGTGATCAGGCAGAACAGGAGGAACTGACAGGAGTGCTTCTATTCTTTTCCACTCGCACCATCAGCTGTGCCCCCCGCTCTCCCCGTCTTTCAAAATACTGCTCAAAGAGTCGAGAAGCCCTTCTTCGAGTATTTCTGTCTCACTCCCGTTGCGCAGGTGTGACCACAACGTTAACACCTCGCGTCACCGAAGTCCGGGCTGTCCAGGCTGTCCAGCCCTCCCGCCTTCCAAAAAAATACTTCCACTCACTGGTGAGTGGTGAGTGGAAGCTTCCATCGTCTTCTCTGGTCACAGAGACAGACAAGACAAGACACACACCCGCCCACACACACACAGAGAGAGAGAGAGACAGAGACTGACACACACAGAGACTGACACACACAGAGACTGACACACACAGAGACTGACACACACAGAGACTGACACACACAGCTCGTCTAAATACCTCCCATCAACACCCTCGACACCCTCTTTGTTCCCCCATCTTGCCGAGACACATCGTCACCATCATCTCCGGCCTCGTATCTCGCATCTCGTATCGTACGTATCCGGAACAGGTTGGACATTCGGATTGGACCGCGCACGCCACTTACATAGATGATAGTTACTTGGAACCGCCCGCCTCCCCGAGTGGAGTAGCCAGATAGTACTCCAGTGGCCAGATAGTAGACATAACCCGCGAAGGAATACGAGAGATACGAGATGGGAGAACAAAGAGAAACGAAAGCAAAGCAAAGCAAAGAACAGGAAATAAAACGGGAGGAGAATGGAGGGGTACTTACTTGGTATCATACAGAAAAGGTGAGCGAATGCAGAAATGGAAGGAAAGGGAAGGGAAAGGGAAGGGAAATGCACTTCTCTTCTGCCTGTGAAGATCTACCCAGACTCTAACCAGACCCATCTCTCTCTCCCTCTCGCCCAGACAGCAGACAGCAAGGGCATTGGGCATTGCCCATTGTCCACAGTTATGCCCGCTACTTGTCTTGTCTTGTCTCGAATACGGTGGTATATTTTCTCAACAATCAACATCGTCAGCGCGGGGGGCATACAGACTACAGCCACTGAAACGAAACCGACCTCGCCACTCCTCAAAATCGCAGTCACAACCGATGATTCGTCCTCTCGCTCGCTTGGAACTTACAGCCAACTGCGTGCGAGGTGCGAGGTGGACCGTCGTTTTCGTGCGTGGGAACACCACACGATGTCTGAGTCGATGCCTGAGTCTTATCTAAGACACAGATTCTGAGACAGATGTGTTCGCATGTTCTCATGGCAGGTACGACATATCACCAGTGGCAATTGCTAGTCGTACCTCATCCGAAGTTTCTGGGTAACCTTTTCCCGCAAATTCTAAAAAAAAAAAGTAGAATGGCGAATGTTCAGTGTCCAGTGTCCAGTGTCCGAACTTGGCAGGATAGCCGAGGGGATTCAGAAGAGAGGGAGAGGGAGAGATAACGGCCCGTTGCCCACCATTGCCACCCCCCCGCCTCTCCCCGCCTCTCAACGAGCCAACGTCAGCTCTGTAGCTCGACAAAGTTACAAAGTTACGAAGTTACGAAGGTTACAAACTGCGCATGTTTCATAACCAAGCATCCACATAGCAATCTTTCCACTCGCTTGCTTGTACATCCTCCGGCCCCACCTCCCCCCACTTCACCCCCACCACAAAGCGGGTGCACCGTGCACAAAGCTCGTAGAATATCTCCGCTTCGGAAAGCTCGGACGACGGACGACGGACGACGACACGTTGCCCTGGGGCCTGGCGGGGTGTCACCACTAGCGAACGCAACCACCGGCCTGATCGCTCCAAGTGCCGGAGATGAATGGGGGTATGTGGGTATTTATGGAGGTATGTATGGAGCTGCGGGAACGAAGGCTGTGGAAGCCGATGCTTGTGCTGATTCTGATGCATGGATGATGGATCTTAGATGTGAATCAGTGGTGCACTGTGTAGTTCGATTCGATTCGGGATCGCCGACGTGCGGTGTTGCGTTGCTGATCATAGAAGCTCACTCGATAGTTGGCGTTGATCCAGAAAAGTGGACTGTCAGGTTCTAGGAAAGGTTCGCTGATTGGGATGTCCCCGGCCATGGCTGAAAAGTATTGGGCCTGTGTAGAAAAGCGAACAGTGTATAAGTAGCGTTCGAATCTAGAAAAAAAATATCTGCGCTGCCTGGTGCCCGACGCTCGTGATATGGCTTTCTTCCTTCAGGTTATGTACCCAGTTTCAAGCTCTAAGCACTCATCTCGCCCAGCAGCCATCCACCTGGAACGGTTACTAAGATCCATCGCATTTCCACCAACCTTTTGCAACCTCCGAAAAAAACCGACCTCCTCGAACCATCACCATCACCGGCGGTCAGTATGTACACGTTACACCCACCCAACCAACCATGCCGGGCACGGGCACGGGCTACTTAGTAGTAGTAACCAGTATGTGCCCCCAAGTGGCGTGACATCGCCGGTCCCAGCGATCCGTTCATCTTCGCCCGTATTTAAAGCTGGGCGTGATCGCATCCGGCGTCTCTCCTGAACTTGGCTCGCCACCAACAAAAAAAAAGAAACGGTTGAGGTAGGTAGGACGAGTAACACAGGTTCTCACTCGCTCCGGTAGGTACATAGAACGAAACAATGGCGGTTGATTAGATTTTGCACGTAGGCAGCGATGCCATATCGTGCTGACCGGTAGCGGGGTCTTTAACCCGGCCGGCCAGGGTCGGCAGGAAATGATTGTGACGGTTCGCCATAGTCTAGATAGGCTGCATGCAAAATAACTTGAAGATCTCTCTCTCTTGAATTTTACACGTCAATGTCAAAGTTCAAGTCTATTCCGGTACCACTAATTCTTAGAAGTTAGCATTCTTCTTTGTCCTTGAAACTTACAAGTTTCGCAACGTCCCCGTACATACGGCGTACATACCGCGTAAGCAGCCTTTGTGGCTTGAAGATTCTCAGCATGCGGTGTCCCTGGAATCTCAACCAGATGCAGCCTCTTCAGCCCTGGGCCGTCAGCCAAGCCCAGCCGAGTCCGGCATTATCTATCGTATTTGGCATTCTAGCATTAACTCAGCTCTGTCTGAAACTTCATCACTTTGTCCCTTCATCACTTTGTCCCTTCATCACTTTGTCCCTTCATCACTTTGTCCCTTCATCACTTTGTCCCTTCATCACTTTGTCCCTTCATTACTTTGTCCCTTCATCACTTTGTCCCTTCATTACTTTGTTTACCTACATACCTTCACGAGCTCGTCGTTTTTTCCCATCTATTTACAGTCGCTTTTTACCAATCTTTCTTATTCACCTCATTAATCAATCAAGTCAAAACAAAGTTTCAATACAATCCCGAAACCAGGTGATCACCCGCGTACTGACAGAGTACTTGAGTACATACGTCGTCTGGAAATGGCGGATCCGCCGACTCGCCCATGTAGGCGAGGAACGCAAGGAACGCGCTCACACGCACGCTCGCACACACGCAAGCCGCCAGAGCCGAATGCCAGTAGTAGTCGTAGTCGTAGTTACCGCCTTACAGGCCACCTGACTTCCGATGATCCGATCCGCAGCCACATCCTACATTCCGTACCCTACCTCGTCGGCGCCGGGACTCGGGAGTGGGATTCGTGAACGTCATCATCGTCCCGGGATTCGGGGCGCCAGATGCTCGAGAGACAATGGTGCATGTCACTCACAGAGTCACAGCGCGCACTCGGCCGCTGGGTATGCAAAAAAAAAAAAAAAAAAAAAAAATAAGAACCGAAAAAACAACCGTAAGCGGTCGTCCAGACGAGCACGAGCACGAGCACGATGCCCGAGATATGTTGTGTTGTGTCGTTGCCGGCACCGGGTCTCGAGCTCCCGGGGATCACATGCGGCTACATACGGCTACGGCTTTCCCGCCGGAGTTTGCACGGATACCGTACTCTATCTACCGTATTCACCCCTGCCGTAGGATCAACATTCAACATCCCCGACCGGGACGGACACGTACCGTACCGTCTTGGTTTTTGGTACCTGGTACATATCATATGTTGAGTGAGATTGGCAGTGCCAACGCCTTGGTCTTGGACTCTGGAAAGTAGATTTGCATGGATGATACCGGTACTGCATTGCTGGGGGGTACGTACGGTACTTTAGAGCACCCGCATCGGTAGCGCAGACAGACATGTACCGGTATATAGAGTACTCGTACATACACAGATTGACTCGAGATTCGAGATTGGTGATGTGGGAGTCCGCAGTTCGCTTTCAGTTCTCTCATGCCTACGAGTCTGCGACCAGAGGCTGAAGTTGTTGGACACAAGCAATTGCTTACTCCGACCGACCGAGAGAATGCGCGTTAGGCAACTGTCACTGGAAAGTTGTAACTAGCTGTCCAGTGTATGTACGGTACATAGAAGATCCACCGTAGCGAACGAGATGTTCTGTCTCAAGGTGCACAACTGCTAGTACTTTATGTACTCTAGATCGACGCATCACCACCATCACTCACATCGCCATCAGTTCCATCGACCGAACAGTCATTTTCCCCCGCGGCCCCTTCGCCGTACCTAGTTTAAGTAGATAGGCTGCATACGAAATAAACTGAAGATCTCTCTCTATCTCTATCTCTCTCTCTTTCCCACGGCCCCACTCCCGCTCCAACGATCGCGATCCACCATCCCAGCCATATCTATGACCAATTACAATCACGCTTCCCCCACGGAAATCCCAATCGTGACCAGGCTCGCAAGCACGTTGACAGTCTGACGGTCAAGGCCACTCCCAACCCCCGGCACTACCACTCCCGTGCGCAGTAATCTGCGTATGCCGTCCGTTCCGGCGGAGCTCACCCCGACGTACTAAGGAAGCCTAATCCATCTTTCGGAAAGGAGAGATGTTGATAGAGAAACTTGAAGCGGTGTGGTTTTCGGGAGGTTGAAGCTAGGTAAACCTAATCCTTTGGAAAGGAGAGATTTTGATAGAGAAAGTTGAAGCGGTGTGGTTTTCCGGAGGTAGGTGGGCAAACGTAATAGCAGTTCGTGAGACGCTGTGGCGTCGTCCGCCGTTCGTCGTGCTTGGTTTATACCGGCGTAAAGAGCTTGGAGTCCCTGGACGTTGCGAATTGTGCGAAGAGCTTCAACTATACATTCAGTAATTTATACGCCGTGGACTAGACCACGCGATTGATAGACACAGTCGTCTTGCTCGCATATAGAAAGTTAGATCAAGTGAAGAAAGCGCAAACATAAAAGATATCCGCTCTTCCCGCCTAACGCTACGCTCCTCGATAACGCCATTTTACACTCGCCCCCTCGACAACGCCACTTTATACTCCCCACCTCACCGCCACCATCCGATCCCGACGACGACGACTACAACTCCTTCTTGAGCGAATGCTCAGGGGCATGGATCCACTCGTAATCGACGTGAACATAGGCCCTCTCGACATCCGGCAGTCCCTCCAGCTTGATCTGCAAGCTCTCGGCAATGTCGTGGGTATCCTTTAGCGACATGGTCTCGGGCAGGACGATGTCGACCTCGACGATGATCCTGGGGCCCGCATGGTACGCGCGGACGGTGTCGATGTGCGTGATCCTCTCGTCGTGCGTCATCGAGACATACGTAATCAATCCTCGCAGCTCCTGGGGCGCAGCAACGCCGATCAGGAGCAGTGACTCGTGGTACACCGTCTTCGACCATGCTCCGAGGATGACGAGGCCGATGACAATGGCGCCGAAGGAGTCGACCCACCAGGCCAATTTGCTGCCGGCAATGGAGGTGAGAAGCCCGAAGGAGTTGACGGGAAGGTCGTTGCGGTGGTCCTTCCACAGGATCATCACCTGCGAGTACTTATGTCTCAGGGAGTAGCAATAGAAAAACAGCACGAGCTTTGTTGCCAGCGCGACTCCGACTGCGATGACGGATGGAAGACTGAACGACTTTGTCTCGCCGTGATCCGCCTTCGCGAGATCGCTAGCGCTAACAACGATGAGGATCAAGGATACGGCGATCATGAGGAAAGCGAAGGCGATGTTCCCAGCAGTCTCAAGTCTCGCCTTGCCCGACGGGAAGCGGGAGGAGTCGACGCGGTTGACGGCGCGGTGAGAAAGTATCAACATCACGTTCGAGAGAGGATCGAAAATGGAGTCGGCCGCAGCTATGACATTGTCAGTGCATGTCACTACTCCTCACTCCTCCACACTCTGGGACGTACTGGCAAACAAGGACAAAGATCCAGACGAGATGGCTGCGTAGAGCTGCAAAACAGCAAGGACCAGATTCGCCGCCAAGGATCCATGAACGGCGATTAAAAATCTGAGCCGCGTGTCGTCGGCCGAATCCTTCGCCTCGCGTCGGTGCTCGTCGACGCTCTTGAGCATCCGCTGGATGTGCGCATTCTGGCTCTCGTAGAAGGATTGTAGGCCCTTAACGTCGCGTTTCTCGGTGGATGAGCGACGCCGCGCAGAAAACGGGATGCGTGAGTGCGGCTTGGTAGCAGACGTCGGTGAGGTGGCCAACTCGGCGATTTCGGCGGGAGATTTGAGGGCCAGGGATAGACGGAGTGGGTCAGGCCTGTGAGCGCGAGGGGATAACTCGATATCATGTTGCTCGAGTACCGTCGTTGTCATACTAGATGTCGCCATTTTGATTTGAAGTATGATGGATGTGCGATGTAAAGAAGGAAGGGAAGAGGAGGGAAGAAATAGAAAAAGTGAGGGCAGCCATGATGTCCCCCCAACTTGAAGTAGGCTTCGTTGCTAGGGTCGTATGGGGCTAAAAATATGCAGAACAAGCATCGGCAGCAGGGTGTTAGCACACGGAAGCCCTACCGAAATGCAGGTTGACGCAAGCCCACTTGACTTGCAATTTAGTAAGCGAATCAGACACGAGTGAGCTACAATGATCATCATTGAATTGTCGATCCCCTCGGATGAATTCACAACTCCGCAATATACAAATTTGTCAAACATGTTATCGAAAGAAGTAAAAAGTAGAAAGTATTGACAAATGGGTATGCTGTCGGAGAAACATTGCGTGCTTATTAGCACAGAGAAAGAACTGGGGAATTCGTTCGAGGGGAAGAAAAAGGCAGAAAATCTTGCAGAAGCAGTGAGTTGAACGGGAAACATTTGACAAATCTCGAAATCACACGCAAATCACATCGGCAGGCTACTCGTCTCTGGCGTTGCTGTTGATGTTGAAGTCTGTGGAGGCGTCGGAGTCGGCTTCTGCCGCGGTCTCAGCCACAGTGTCGTTCTGGATCTGCATACCAGTCGCCATCCTGGAAAGGACATTATTAATGGCCCTTCTGATCAGCACACTCAGCGGCTCGTTCTGGCCTCCTTCAGGACCAGGATGGGCAACCGTAGTATCGTTGTTAGTGACCGAGTAGCATGCTCCAGAAACCCAATCCGGAGTCGGGGCGGAATCTTGAAGAGGGTACATCCCAGTCTGCTGATAGTACATCTGTTCGGCTTGGTCCCTGTGACCCTTCCATCCGGCATAAACTGGATCACGAAGGCAGTACTCGAACCATCCCAGCAGATACTGGTCGTTCTGGAGGACAGTGCGAACCAGATCCGCGAACATATAGGTAGGAACCCTAAAACCGTCAGTTATTGTCCGCAGGGAAGCAGAATTGGGTAGACTGCTCACTTGTTGTGCCACCAGCCATCCATAACTCCCGTGATGGTTCTTCTAGCCGAACCACCGTGCCTCTGCTCTACGACAGTGAGCCATTCCAAACCGTAGCCCGGCTGCACGTTTTCTGGCACTGTATAGCTTCCGGGCTCCTGTGAGGCTTGGTGGGAGCCGTTCTGTTTGGCTGTGGCTTTGAAGCCAGGTTGGACGCTCTGGTGGTGGTTAGCATCGGTCACATCATCCCCGTTGGTGACTCTGCTCACGGTGGGGTCACTCGTGCGGGCGCTGCGGTCATCCCCGGCATTGTCGATCATCGTGTCATTGTCGATCATCGCGGCAAGCTCATCGGCTACTCTGAGGTGTGAGCTATTAATAGGGAATTGAACGAAGAGCTGCTTACCTGAGGAGGCCTGTGATGAGGGAGGACTATGCAGAGTGACTCTATTGCCAACTCCAGCAAAGGATTCGGGTTTATCTGGGGGTAGTTAGCTACCAACAAGAGCCCGACAAAGAGACAGCCGAAATACCCATCAGTCCGTCGTGGAAGTGACCAATCATGATGTTATCAGATCCGTCCCGAGAGTCGTTGATGGTACCAAAGCTATCAGGAGAACCAGGCTCGCCGTTGTAGTTTTCACGCTCGTGCTGATGACCAATGTACTCGGTGGCTTCCAATACAGGAGAAGCAGGCGGGGATTCGGTGTCGGAGCCAACGGGAGTCTCGATGGGAGACAGAGGGGAGTCTCGCAAGAAAACAGAAGGATCGACGGTGCATTTCCCGCCGCATGTACTGCAGTTCGCTGGAAGAGGACCGTTAGGTGCGTCACCGTGGTCTGGCGGGTCAGCGTAGTAACCGAGTAGAGGAGAAGCCGTGTCATTGTTGACGGTTGCACCGCTGTCAGTGGCTCCATCCGCTTCCAGCTCGTCCAGGTTGTGAGAGAAAAGAGACGGCAACCTGGACGAAGAGCAAACTGACATCATATCGCCGTGGTCATTATCTTCGTTGCGGTTGTCTGACACTGGATCGCGAGTTGAGGTAGAGAGGATAGAAACCTCGTCCTCAATTCCATACTCACTCCCAGTAGTTGACAATGGGCTGTCCGACCTGATCGACATGCTGGTTTCGACATCGTCCGCATTGGCATCTTCCAGCACTTTGCCTACTTTCTGCAACGAAATGTGCTCCCACTGGCTCATCGCAGCCGAGAGAGGGCTATTAGGCGTATCATCTTCTTTGTGGTCCCCTCCAAGTACAACCGCGGGAAGGGCTGGAACACCAGTATCAGAAATTCTTGTGGTAGTACCAGCCGCCGCATTAGTAGAGTTCGCCCCAGTTCCTTCCTTGGCTCCCTCCGAGCTCACTTCTCCTCCACTATTCACTGCTGGCTCATCTCCAAGAGTCTTGTATGGCCTGCGTGGCTTGCGTGGCTTGCGTGCGGAGGGGTTTTCGGGACAAGCCTGATATGAGCGACCGGAGCGAGTACTTCGTGTTCCTAAATTGAAGTCGGTGATCATCTCATGCGGCGTATCCCTCATGTCAATCCCAAAGTCGAGAGTCTGGAACAAGTCCTGCTTGGGATTGGTGCGCCCCATTGACCGGAATTTGGGGGGTTATTCGGGGGTTGTAGTGGTTTGGGTGGTGGTTGTGGTGGTGGTTGTGGTGGTGGTTGTGGTGGTGGTTGTGGTGGTGGTTGTGGTGGGGGATTATTGTTGTGATGGAGGTGAAGAGATGTTGAAGTAGTTGTTGTCGCAGAGGTCGTTGGAGTCAACGAAGTGTGTTCCGATAACACACTTCGATGTTCTCCTATACACCAGCACTCACATATTCACTATTGCCTCTGACAAAACAGCGGATTAGTCTAACATTCAATCTTCAATTTTCCTCGACCTAGTAGGCATGTGTGAGTAGTGGTGCATCCGCTTGGTTTCTCTACTCACTCTTCACGATGCCAAACACCAAACGATGATATAACAGTTAACGGTCTTTTCATGCTTCATCTACTGTGCTATGGTATCCCACATCAACGCAAACCACCATCCAATAAATCCACCACCCTTCTCATACACATTACCGCCCAACAGTTCCCCACCAGCCCAGACCGGCCACTCCTCCACCCAAAATCGCAGCCGCCGGCGCGACACCGTACCACTCAACAACCGTGTACGTCGTCGCCGCAACCACCAGCCACCAGGGCTCCTTCGCCAAACTGATGCCGGAGCTTTCCGCAGCCGTCAGGTAGCCGATCTCCCACAGCCGGTACACGGCGGTGAAGACCAACCCTACGGCGGCGGCATGAATACCTCTTAACACGCTGACAACAGTGCGCCTCTTGCGCAGAACGCTCCACAAGCTCTGGAAGCCCACCGATAGCGCAATTCCCGGGAAGAAGATGCCGAGAAAGCCGATCACTGCACCCAGAGTCGTCGACGATTTCGAAAGCGTGAGTCCTCCGAGGTAGACGGCGAAGTTGAAGTTTGGTCCCGGGAATGCCTGGATCAGCGCGAGTCCGAGAAGGAAGTCACGGGGCGACACCCAGCCAGGCTCGACCACGTATTCGCGGAGAAGAGGAATCACGACGGGTCCTCCGCCGAAGATGACGGTACCCGCGAGGTACATGTTGTTGAAGAGGGCCAGCGGCAGAGGTACGTCCTTGAGAACTCCGCGGATGACCATGAGCGTGATGAACGAGACGAAGAACCCGACGATGATGAGGATACCCCACTTGACGGGGACACCATGCTTCGGCATGGTTACCGCCGGAAGGATGTTCTGCTCCTCCTCCTGGGAGCCGCCGTGAGTCGATGGCGCGGATGTCTGCCGGCGCTGAGTTGTCGATGCGCTGTCTGCCAGGTCCACAGGGACAGAGATATTCTCCTCGACTTCCCTCGGCTCCGACTTCCGCCGCTTCATTTTCTCCTTGATGCCCTGCACCTTGGTCTTCATCCAGCAATCCCAAGCCAGCGTCGCCGCGCCTCCGATCAAAATCAGAACCGGGAAGTACCAAAGCGCATTGTAACACAGTCCCGCACAGCCTCCGAACACAACGAGGGCCCTGGTCAGCCTATCGGTGATAGCCTTCTTGGCGAGCTGCACAGCCGCCAACGCGATGATTCCGACGGTCGCCGCATTGAGACCCGAGAGCAGCGCGTACACGGGGTCCGGTAGAATCTCGCCAACACGCTGGATTCCCAGGGCGAGTCCGAACATGCCCAGTGCGCCGGGGAGCGACCAGATGAAGAACACGACGAGGGCGGGGAGAAAGCCCGCGTGGATGTGCGCGATGCTGAAGGCCATCTTTGTCGATGCGGGGCCGGGGAGTGCTTGGCAGATGGCGAACAGCTCCTGGTAGGTTTGTTCGTCGATCCACGGTGTCTTTCCCATACCGTCGACGAAGCGGCGGTGGAGAATCTGGAAGTGAACGGGAGGTCCGCCGAACGACGTGAAGCCGAGATCCCAAGTGCGAAGGAACACATCTCGGAGGCGAGGAAACAGCTTCGTCTCAGCGCCGGCTCTGCTGCCGGCGGAAAACATGGCGGACAGTGACATTGCGAAGTCGAAGTCGAGGTCGATAGGTGAGTATGAGATGGGACGTTGAGAAGGAAGGAACAGTCGCGATACCTACATATATGTAGTGTCGGAAGCGCAGGCTAGCAGATGGCGCGAAATCACAGAATTCGGGTAGCAAATGGGGTGCCAGAATCCATCAACGTGCGACAGGGAAGAGCTTAATTTTCAAGCGAAAAGGGCAATTCCGGCGTTTGACGCGGCTTGGCTCTGGCAGCATGGGATCGCGGGCTCCACAGTGCGCTGCTGAGGAGCACGCTACAATTCAAAGCGGCAACTACTGACTTACATACATAACTGGTTTTCCTGCGAGGTCGGGTACCTTGCTAGCTTTTGACAGCTTAAACCCACCGCGAAGGTTCCAGGACTTCCAGCCTAACATCTGCTAGCAAAGTGGTCACTGCCCAGTTCCTATTGGCTGCAGGGTTTTCTCAGGCCAGGGGAGCTGCGTCGGGTAGCGAGGGCTGCCCATCTTCAATATCAAAATCCGCCGACATCGCGATGAGGGCCAAAAGCACGAAAAACAACATTACCAGGGGTTTTCCGGACAACAAGGAGTTTTTGGAAAGTGCGGACTTGCATTCCAGCAGAAACCGCCATTACAAACCAGCCGGAAGGTTCTTCACGTTTACTGCTCGTCTTCGGCTCACAATGAAGCTTCGAAACTTCATGCTATGTATCCAGTCCAATCTCATTTCCAGAAAGATCATCCGTTCGGTGGTAATCGAAGCACGCTTACCAGTTACTTGGCAGGTCTACACATACCGTAGGTCTGTAGCTAGCAGCTCTGTCGACTCATCATGAGTCTTTCTGAATACAGTACGTACGATGACGGCTTAGGCCAGGCGCCAGCCCCTTAAACGGCGACATAGTACGTGGGCTGGCTTTGTTGACATGAAGACTTTGCCCTGAGCTTGTATGATTCGGGCCGAGTTCGGGAGTGGGACGCATACGGTTTCTTCCGTTCAATCGTCATCTTACGGTATCAGATCATGGCAGCTGCAACCCGATTCCGCGGGGGGGCTCATATGTAACGGGTGATAGTTTGAGGCGTCGCGAGTGATGGGATATCTAGGGCCTGGGTACGGAATTTGAATGTACATACCAGCCACGGGAGGAGGGTGGGGCACGTGCTCCGGACTCCGGAGCATAACCTCCACTCTAAATACCGATAACCGTGCCATGATGTTTCTCTCGATGGCATATGACGTATTGTCGTCAGCTCTTGGTGCTGGTGTTGTCCCTAAGCCGTAATACCATATTCCCACAGCTTTTGTGGTATGTATCTTGCCATACTTATCATATGGCCTAATCACGGGCAAGGCTGGACAACAAATCCACCTCTACGCTCTACAGTGGTCGCATATGCCCCGAATCACATAGCGAGGGGGTCAACATGCGGATGGTGCCTGGGGTTGCTACAAAGATAGCAAGCTCATGGGCGCAAAAGTGAGCGAGAAACCACTGCCATCTCGGGGATAAATTATCTTCCGCTCGGAAGACCACGGGTGCTGCAATAGCACCGGTACACCAGATATACACCAAGCGGAACATGAGAGGGAGGCTGGTATGTATGTGCACCCGTTCATGAGTCATGAGATGCGGCCGCAATAGCAATCCCGGTCTGGGTATTAGACAGTTGAAAGAGGAAGACGAGAATCCTTAGATTACGCGCAGCGGGCTGGACCAGCGCACCGGTTATGCCTACACACGATCCGCTCTCGAGTTGAACCATTCTTCATGAGCGGATTCAGATCGATGGTTGGTGCGAAACGACGGCCAAACTCGCCCGGACGACTGTTGTCAATTTGATGGTCGACACCGTGGCGGTCATAAACGAGAATTCTACTGGTCGTCATCCGTCGATTCCATTGAAGGGATGCTGAGGCGGCGGCAACGAGTGAGGGAATATCTCCCACGCTGTGGCTTCCGAGCAAGAAGAGGACTCCTACAGGTTCCACCGATCATCACCCGCCCTTAAAGGGAGCAGATGCCCAACGCCATACTGTTGTTCTCATTCCACGCCCCGAGTCTATCCGAAGGGAAGCTTGTGTGGTGGGGCGAGAGGAGGACCTGTCGGCGAGAGGAGGAAGTGAAGGAGGACCTGTCGGCGGGAGAAAACGAATGTGGTTAGTAGTGCAGACCAACGTTGGTGGGAATCAACGTTGGCGGCCATGGCGAGGTCGTTTTCTTCATCTCCTTCTTCTTCTCTCTCGATCATCATCTACCGAATAGACAATCAACCTCCATACCTCCTCTTTCTTCTGTGTGTGCTCTCCTCTCGATCCCGCCTCCGGCCTGGAGGGTGTTGGCAAAAGAGCCGTCTGCAAAACTGCACTCGAGTCACACGTACATACAGCATTCGAAATCTACCCTACTACCTCCCGGATACTTCTGTGGGTGGGAGGGTGGCTATTGAGGCCCGCTTTGCACCTACCATCATGATGGTTCGCCGGTCACCACTAAGGCCCACACCGAGAATTTGAAGTATCACTTCCACCAAGTCTTCTCCGACGTTGATTAGGTATCGGTGTGTTCGTAGCTGTTGATTCTCTCGACACTCTTCATTCCAACACTGATCACGGTTGACGGAGAACTAGATGTGCGAGATCACTGTCGGCTCATTGGTATGAGTAGAGTATGTACCAATCTCATGCAGACTCGCTTCGAAACCGAAGAAGCAACCCCGAGAGAGTCGTTCATCGAGTCATCGATGTCAGCATCCAATCCCTTTCGACCATCAACCCTGAATTCGTGTCACTACTCGTATGTAGCACCGAATCTCAGCATCCTCAGCCCCGTGTTGAGTCCGTCTGAATCGTTGCTGCAAGCCTGCAACCGCCTTGGATTCGGAGGGTTACACCCACACACCATACACAGAGCATTCCCACTGGCCACCCCTTTAATTTTGCCACCACCAACCTCTCGCAGTCCAGAACGTGAATTTGTACCACCAACGCACGTCCCGCTTCGTGTTCAGCCCTGAGCTCTAAGCCCAGCCCGACTCGCGATTCGCCCTGTGTCACAGCTGCAGCCTCTGAGCGTGTGCAACAGAGGCTACTGATTGCTGCTGTGCTGGCACTGCTCCCACACCCCCGTTGTGGTACAAGGGAGCCGAGGAGGGTGTAACAGTGTTGCAAACGTGTTGTACGAATGGTCTTTATGCGGTGGCCGCTCGCAGCCATTTCCAGGGACCAGGGGAAGGGGGGAAGCATAACTGGGGGGTTTCGAACGGTGGTTCTTTACAGTCGAGTGAAACTTGCAGAGACCAACTATCCAGCAAAGAGTGCACGCGGGGGGACGAGATTCGTTCCTCGGAGCGTCGATTGCATCACTCGATCGAAGGAGGATTTCTTCGTCACTTCGTGCCCTTGGTTGCAACTTGCAACTTGCACCCGGAATCACCCACTGGGGCGGCGTCTGTCGGACCCGAGTACCAGGTGCACGTATGATGGTTCATTTCCCCGCCCAACGCAGGCATGTCAGGCACTTATCTACTGGAGTGCACCACCTGAGACTGCTAGAGCCCTGCACTTAACTGCGAGACCCTGTGTTCAGTTTGCACGCGCGAGCCAATCCACAGCTGACTGGCACTGGCCGCAGGGCATGATTGGACCGTATCCGAAAGAGTCAATTTTTTGGCTCCCTTCCTCCTCGCTAACCCGCACCCAGGTGTACTCTAGGTATTCTTGGACCCGGGCTTGCCTTCGTGGATCAGCCCAAGATGCAATGCACCGAAGAGACAAACAGGAGGAGGGCGGAGAGGAGACGGGAGGAGAAGCTGGATGAATATAAAAGCAGTATCCTTCCAACAAGTCCATATAACAGTTCAGCAAGCCAACGAACACATCCAGACAATCCAGCAAGCAAGCCTCCTCACAGCCGGTGGCTCGTCTATAATCTTCCTCTCCGTACATACCTCTTCCCGCCACGATGCAGTCCCCCAACGCGCCGGAGCACCCGGCGCACATCGTCCGCATCCCACACTTCCTCTTCATCATGCGGCTGGTGCAAATTTTCCTGAGCGTGGTGATCCTGGCGCTGATGGCCTTCGCCATAACCCAACTGACCAACGTCTTCGGCACCTTCGGCTACAACATCTTCTGCTGCATCTACAACTTCATCGGTGTCGGCTACCTCCTCGTCAGCGTGGCCCGTGCCCCGCGGATATGGAACTGTTGGGCCGCCCTGGTCATCGATATCTTCGGCGTGATATTCTGGATCTCCGCGTGGGGTTCCCTCGCCGGCTGGGCTGCCCTCGGGAATATCGCCTACGATTCCAGTGCGCTGGATCTGTGCCGCCACTATTCGAAGACCGACCAGAGGAAGTGTAATGGACGCAAGGGAGCGTGGCAGGCGAGCGCGGCGACGGCTGGATTGGGCGCGATTGTTTGGTAGCTCTTCACCTCCCTCCCCGGTACTCTCTACTGCTACTGGAATAGCTACTGATGGGATCATAGGGTTCTCTTTGTGGTCCACTTGATCGTCTACTCCATCCATCTCCACCGCCACCGCACCGCGCCTGAGACTAAGCATCTGCCTTCTTCCGGCCGTGCGCTGACCGAGGAGGAGAAGGGCGCCGAGATGAATGTGGTTTCGCCCCAAGGGGTTTACTCCGCCTAGTTTAATGATGATACTGGAGGATGGTGCTGTGAGGAGGGCGGCAGCGGTGGTGGTGGTTATGTTACCAAATGTCTTTTGTTTTCAACTTTTTCTTTGTGACATACTCGGAATAATCCGATGGCGGGTAGGTTATTTGGAAGGGCGTGGCAGCAGACGATGATGTCAAATCCATAGATACCACGAGTTTATGTTCGCACAAGTTCTTCCCATGAATAGGTTTCCGTTTCGTGCGACTGCGATCTGGGTTCTGTCGGACACTGCTGTCTCATTTTCACAACGGAACGGAGGGATACATACCTGGTAGTTACCGCGGAACTCTCCGGGCGACCCAACAACCACAATATCCGAGCGCGTATGCGGTACATACCGGTACTCTATGTAGAAGGTACCGTATCTACCGAGCTGAAAGGCGATGAAACGATCCTCCTCCTGCTCCTGCTCCTCTCCTCCTCCATGTTCATCAGCTACACACATGTGACATAGGTACCTGCATACCACCTCCCGCATCGCGACTGAAATCACACTGGTCCCCTAACTACCGCATCCGTCATCGATAAGCGGCAACCACCTGCGCAACATCGAGAAAACACACCGGTACCGTTGAAATTCCGACTGGTCGAATGCACGCAGGTGCTGGTACTGGTTTCGTCGGCTCAGCCCTCGGGGGGGGGGGGTTGCAGACAAGAGCTGAGCAATGAGCACCGATACCTACTCTACTATATAGTACCGGTAAGCTGGAGCCGCAGCCCATCACGGCAGCCTGCGGAAGCCTGCGGGAGCCTGAAGGGTGCAGTGTTAAGCGAGCGGTGAGGGGCGGGGTGGGGGCGTTTTAAAGGGATCGACGGCTGCGTCTGTGTCACTGCGTGGGGCGAACTTTGAATGAATGTCTTTACCGAACAAAGTGCCGCACTGCCGCCCTCGAGGCGACGAGGCGACGAGGCGTGCCACCGTCGGTAAGAGTAGGATGGGCTTTCGGAATGGATGGGAAACTGGTATGCTCATCCTCCACCACCACCACAATGCCACGGCTCCGACGGCGTTGGTGGAAACGGGAGTGGTGGTGGTGGTGGCGGTGGTGGTAATGATGTTCCCATTTCAACTTTGTGTACGCCAAACTCGGGATTCCACGTCATGCACCCACTGAATTTTTCCATTCCACACGACGTGGTGGAAGTAAGGTTTCCTGGTCTGATCGAGGTTGCTTGCGTTTTCAAGACGCGCCATGGTCAGAGGGAGTGAATGCACAGGTACTCTACTTAAATACTTCAGTAGGTGAGATGTAGAGATGGTGGGGCAACCCTATACCAGGGCCGATACCTAAGCCCTTGTATAGGTCCTGCAGGCTACCACGGCCCGCTCACGTTCGGTTCCACGCTCAAGTCACGCGAGACGAGGTTCCATAGGTACCTGTTGTGACGGCCAGCTTTCATCTCAAATTTCTTACACATGTCTGTACTACGGTACTCGCCTCCCGAGTCCCACCAGAGTTCCGGACCAGACCGAGACGCACACCCTCGATCACTCGCCTGGGATCTCTTATCCGGCCGGGAACCCAGGTATCTAGTTAACTAGCGCGTTCGCCAGTCTCCACGGACCCAACAGGCCATGCTGCCGAAGCATGATGGCATTCTGCCATCCACAGCGGCGCAGCATTCCAGTCAGAACCAGTCCGCGAATCGGTGACCGGTGACCGGTAACCACCGTGGTAAGACATCTGACATTTTCGGGTCCTGTCTCATCTCATGATTCTCATCTATGATCTCCTCCTTTCACTTGCAAAATTCAGGGCATGATGGCACGGGAATGTCCCTGCTGACTACCTACCCACGACTCAGAGCATGCAACTCCGAGTCTCTGGCGCTCTGAATTCGAAACCGCCGGGCCGGGTCTGTAGAGTAGTTGCGCGTTTCACTGGAGGCTTGTACATGAGCACTTGCCCTAGCATTCCGGAATGGGCGAGGCAGTAGGCTCCCGACCGGGAAGCGGGGTTGGCGGGGGATGGGGGAGGGGTTTTTTTATCTTCGGCAGCCGGCAGCAGCTGACACTCGCTAAGAACCGCGAGCCTGCGTTTCCGATGTTGGGGTTGAGCCGTTGGGTTGGGGTTCCCGTCCGGGCTCCGACTTGCTGGGTTGACGGGTGCGGATTGTCAGCCCGCCGGGGTGGTTGTTTGGGCCGTAAATTGTAGGAGTCCCGGGGGCCCAGGGGTTCCCAAACCATGGTTCATCCTGTGCTTACATACTTACACACGGGTGAGCCCTGTCGTGGGGCAGAGAGTTTCATCGGCTGGAATGTGCCTTGCGAATATCTGGCTCGGTTCTTGAAGCTTCAGTTGGAAGTTTTGGAGGCGGGTATTACCTAGAGTGTGTACGTGCGATGATGGTGGCGGACCTTGGAGAGCACAATTGGTACCGAATACTGTGGCTCTGACGCACCGTGAACCGCTGATACTCAACAATAGGTAGACAATAGTTGAATACTGTTCCTAACGTTGTACGAAAACACATCAAGTGCTTGTATAATACACAGTATAAAACATACATACATAAGAAACATCACAAATATATATCCACCGGCCACATACCCACCGTCCACATATCCACCGTTCACATATCCACCGTCCACATATCCACTGTCCACCTATCCACCGTCCAAATATTCCTCACGAGCTCCAAACCTTCACACTGTTGATCCTCCAATACGCCTCCGAAAACGCCGCAGGGTTGTTCCTAACCCACTCTGCGCAGGTACTGGCCTTAGCCTGACACTGGCTACTATTACCCCACACGCTCCCCGCCCAATCTCCACAGAACGTCGTATTGATGATGATCCTGTGGTTCATAAACTTCTCGTCGATATTGCAGTCTCCCTGGAAGACGGCGACCGGAGTGCCCCAGTTCTCAGGCGCCGGGTTGGGAGTGAACATATCGGCGGGAGCCTGACCACGCGGGAAGAACCACACCTTGATGAAAGCGCTGTTCCACTCAGTGGCGAAGAGTCCGCCGCCGATGTTGTTGAACCCGGTGCCGTACGACATCGTGCGGGGATCGGAGAACACGCAGCCCTGGTTGGAGGCTTGGCCGGCGGCGTTGACGTCGCAGTTCTTGGTGAGCATGTTTCCGGTGCCGCCGCCGCCGTTCATGACGCAGCCGGGGGTGGTGTGCAGCGCCATGCTGTTCGTCGTGGCATCGTTGACGCCCTCGACGATGTCGATTTCGCCGGCCTGCGGCCAGTCGGCGGTCGAGCCGAGAGTCCAGAATGCTGGCCAGGTGCCGCAGCCGGCCGGCATGTGCGCGGCGTCGAGGATGATGAGCCCGCGCTGGAACGTCTTCTTCGATTCGAGACGAACGCTGGGGCGGCCAGCGTTCGGGTAGGCGTTGGTGGTGTCGACGCCGATGTACACGCTGGTGGGATCGGTGCGGATCAGCCCAGAGGAGCTGGCGGCTGACTGAGAGATGTAGCTGACCACGCCATTGGTGGGGTCGGCGCCCTATGAGATGTTAGCAAGGAATGCGTGTAGATGTGAGGGGGTAATAGGGGACGGACAGTGTAGAAGTTGAACTTGGTGAAGAAGTCCGATGGGGTGTAGCTCTCGGCGAGGACAGTGTAAAAGGCCGACACTGAGCGGACGAGGAGAAGGCTGCTGAGTAGGAGCTTCATTATGAAGAGATCTTGCGACTATGTTTTTGTTTTTAATGGATATTGAGCTGTCTGGTGGCTTGATTTCGAATATCTACTGGAGGAAGATGCCCATCTTATACCTCGATACATCTTGACTCCTGGGTTCAACAAGGCCGTGAACGTGCCCTACCCTGTGGAAGAAACTTCTGGAGTTGGTGTCAGGATCTGGGTAAAGAGATCAAAGGCCCGGAGTTCCCGTTGCAAATCATGCTGATTCCTCTGGGTGGTGATAGCTATGGGTGGGATAACCCATGATCCGACAAAGGGTTCGATATTGCTGTCTTCTGGAACTCCGAATTCCGATGATTGATTCGGGGAGCACCGGTATGGCTTCCTCGCGATGTCTCGAGGAAAAGCAAGATCACAGGTTGGTATCGTGTGTGAAATTGATTCCTATTGCAGTTAGCAACCAATTGTAGCCATGAGAGGGGAAGCTACTTGGATGGTTCGTGACGGGCTCGCATCCAGAAGGACAAGGAAAAGAGAGGACGAGGCGAGTGGACGAGGAGGTACGTACCGGCATGTGATACCACTATGTGTGAGCTTAAGCCTTCAACATGACTGGGTTCCCCATGTCGCGTGGCAACCTGTCAGGTACTATCATTTGCACATGGGGACCAATCAATGAATCAGTAGGCACTATGCTCCATGGTGATGCGGGAAGGACATCCTCGCCACAGGTTCCGGAGATTAGGACCCAATAGGGCATGTGGCATGCATATCGACAGCACTGGGCCATGGTTTTGCCTACGCATGCACTTGAGTTAATACTATACATCCGCGCCATATAGGATTCCAGAGCTTTCAAGTGACACCGTCGAAATCCAGTGCCACACATGGCTGCAACATGCGAGTCGACATGCAGCAACGATCTCACCCGGCGGTGCGGAATTTCTCCGTCACCTGGCGGTGGACGTTCCCCGCGTTCTTTAGTGGTTACGACGGTTAAAGGCGGGTTGGTGCTACGACGGCTCCCACGAGGTTGCCGATCGACAAACGGCCTTCCATGCTCGGTCTGTACTCCGTTCCACGTGTGTAGGCAGGTACTAGCACCTACACACGTTACGCGAACTTTTAAACGCACATCAGGCGGCACTCGAGGATGAGCATGTACTGTCACTCGGAGTATTGGCGCTTCTGGCCAGCACTGGCCGTTTGCACTGAATGGTGAGGAACACTTCGTCAAGCCAGCTATCTGAATTATAAATGGGATCAGAATATATCTGGTCTACTCGTGCCAATATCCGGATAAGTCGAATACACCATGATAAAATTGAAAAACAAAACATGCGCTAAATGGTAAAACTACTTGGATATTTTGGAGAGAAACTATGGTCAGGAGGAATGGGGAGATCACCGGAGACAAATCGGCCTTGTGGCCGAGAAGTAGCCTCTAAAACCTGATATGCACGCACATTGTAAATTATGCACTTGTATTCCCTCAAAGTCCCACGATGCATAGGCGACCTAGTCGCCGTTGTCCAGAGCCCTCCTAGGGATCGAAGTACAAACATATGGATCGTAGCCCCGTGGATCCGCCCGCCTTCAAAGTCCCCTCAATATGCATAGCAGTGCGCGTTTCATGAGTTGGAGAAGTACTCGCTGTCCACCCCGAGGTTCCCCGCACGGGTCGTGGTACTTGACCATGGTGACCACTGTCCTGCCTCAAAGGGTCATCAGCTCTCTATGTATGTACCGCAAGCGATGGCAGGTGTCGTTGTGGTCGGTCTGAATACTGTCGTCGTGATCAAAGTCCAGGTGCAAACGCCACAACGTTGACACGCGCCGCCCAGCCTTTCGTGAAGTCCACCTGCACAGTTGCGTCGCCTGTGTCTGACCAAGTGCAACGTGCGGCCGTTGAGGCCCGAGGGAAAATGCCCATGGTCTTAGGCTCGTACCGTAGTTATGCATACCCCTTACTTCGTGACCAGACACACTACATATGCCATCACTCGTTTCGATCACACACGGGGATCTATCAGGCGAATCTGATTTCAACTGCCGTGCGGGGAATCCCTTCCGACAACTAGGAGTTCGTGCCGTGGGTCGGGTCTAACCGAGCGATCGCTGTGCGATAGTACTGTACATACGGAGTTCCGTACCTAGTGCCTCGACAGAAATTGCATAAACAGGGAGCGTTGCATAGCGTCTAAGCTTCGTGCCTCGCGAGGCAGATCGATAAGTGCACTTGCAAGGGCACGTGTATAGTGGTGGGGTAAAGCTTCGCGCGTATCTAGATGGTATTTGGAATCTGGATCAACTTCCGCTGCCGCGATCTTCTACTTCCTCATCGGCTTCGCCGGACAAGCATGACCTCGATTCAGCCTTTCGGACGTGGATTCAGTTGATGAAGTCCTCTGAAGCCGGTTCCGAGTCTCCGTACGGGCCCCGGCGGCTACGGTGGATATTGCATATGTGGATTGCTACCGTCCTAAGCGATTTTCTCTCTTTGTCTCGTCTGATCAGCGGTTGATCCGGTAAGTATTCCGCACCGTTGAACTCTAATCCGCGCCGTTGTTGCGTGATATGACCGGTACATATAGTTCCGGGTGTTTCGGTGATGCATATCTATTTCCACGTGCGGAGTGTTGGTGTTACCCAATTAACATACCTAGCGCCACCCTGTCGCGTCTTCCCACAATCCCACAACATCGCGTCTCCTTCCTTATACCACCGACCATATTGACGACACAACACTCCCGCCAATAACCTTGCGATGAAGAAGTTCATCCCTCCACTCCTCACCCGGCGCGCTACGGCTTCAGTCGATGAGCCACCCGCGAAAAAAGCAAAGATCGGGTCGTCGGACGACAGCCCGCAATCAAGCTCATCTACGCCCACGGCAACCAGGCCGGGCATCAGGTTGACCTCCACGACTGCAAAGCGCAGGCCATTGCTCTCGGTCAAGAACCCTGTCGCCGCCAAACCGGCTTCAGCTTCCACATCGAGCACGGTCGCTACGCAGGGAACCGCCGGTGGTGGTACGGAGGACTATTACAATGTGCTCTGGTATGGCGGGAATCCCGTCCCGACTGCCCTAGATCCGCTGACATCTCCGTAGGCGCAAAAAGACAAACAAGAAACACAAGACCTTCGATGGCGACGGTGTCCTCTCGGTAGTGGGCGGCTACGCGACGCTGCAAGACTCGAGTGGCAAAGATCTCGGGAAAACGCTACTCAATAGAAAACTCGAGCTCGGAGACATTGTGTCGTTGGGTGGGAAAGAGGTGGAGATAGACTCGCTGCTCTCGAAAGCAGACTACCTTGCCGGAAGGCCTTTCCTTCGGGCTAGCAAGACTTCTACGGAAACCGAGTTTGTTCCTTCGACGATACCGTCCGCGATCAAGGGTTTCAAGGCACCATTGCTACATACCACTGTCATGCCAAAGAAGGCGAACTCGAAGGTTCCCACACCAAGACATGACCCGGCGGCCGAGAATGCGTTGATAATGCCGAGGCCAAATGCGAAGTCCATTCCGGCCGGGAAGAAAATGGTGGACGTGGTAGTCGATCCGTATCTTTCGCAGTATTTGCGGCCACATCAGCGTGAGGGCGTTGAGTTTCTCTACCAGTGCATCATGGGAATGAAACCGTTCGAAGGCCGTGGAGCCATACTGGCCGACGAGATGGGATTAGGAAAAACTTTGCAGACAATTGCGCTACTGTGGACCTTGATGAAGCAAAATCCCGTTTACGGAGACAGTCCCGTCGTAAAAAAGGCGCTGATCGTCTGCCCAGTCACTTTGATCAACAATTGGCGCAAGGAGTTCAAGAAATGGCTAGGAAATGAGCGGATAGGAGTGCTTGTGGTGGACTCCAAGACTAATCTGCGGGATTTCATTGCGGGAAAGACGTATTCCGTTCTGGTGATCGGATATGAAAAGGCTGGTTAATTCGCAAGCAGTTGGCTTCACAGATGTACTAATTTTGTCTCAGTTACAAAAAGTCCACACTGAGCTCAAGAAGGCTAATATCGACATTGTGATTGCTGATGAGGGTTGGTATCCTGGTACTCCAGTAATTATCTCATGCGTACACTAACACTACCTAGGACACCGTCTCAAGACGGAGAAAAACAAGGCAGCGCAAGCCATCAGAGCCTTGAATACACCGAGAAGAATCATACTCAGTGGCACACCGTTGCAAAACGATCTCCATGAGTTTTTCATTATGGTGTTAGTATTCTCCCCCGACTGATGCGCATGGTGTAACTGACCGAGGTGGTGATAGTGATTTCGTCAATTCAGGTCTACTGGAAAGCTACGCCACGTTCCGCAAGGAGTTCGAGAATCCGATCGTAAAGAGTCGCCAACCAGGTGCCTCTAAGAAAGATGTCGAAAAAGGTAAAGCCCGTAGCGACGAGCTGGCCAGAATCACCGCAATGTTTGTTCTCCGTAGAACGGCAGAGATCCTTTCCAAGTATCTGCCTCCCAAAAGTAAGTTGTCCATTCAATTCCAGTTTAATGATGCCAGTGGCTAACCAAACCAGAGGAATTTGTCATCTACTGCCGGCCGACATCCCGCCAACTGGAGGTATATCGCAACATTCTTAAGTCGTCTGCCTTCAACAAATGTCTCGGTAGTGCAGACAAGTCACTATTGTTGATCACGGTACTCAAGAAACTCTGCAATACACCAGGGCTCCTGGTGTCCGGAGAGAAAGAACAGAGCGAAAACGTGAAGGCCCTACTTGCTGAAGTGGATCCGAGGCTCCTCGCATCTAGAAACGCATCGTCAAGTGGGAAGCTTCGAGTCCTAAACCGCCTCCTCGTCACGCTCAAAAACCACACCGAGGAAAAAATCGTCATCGTTTCCAATTACACCAGCACCTTGGACGTCCTCCAAAACCTCCTCATCTCCCGCGGCCTCTCCTGGCTCCGTCTGGACGGTGGCACACCCAACGAGAAGCGCCAGCAACTAGTCGATAAATTCAACAATACAAACAGCAGCACATCCTTCGCTTTCCTCCTCTCTGCCAAAAGCGGCGGCGCAGGAATTAACCTAATCGGCGCCTCCCGCCTGGTCCTCTTCGACCTTGACTGGAACCCCGCCACAGACGCGCAAGCAATGGCGCGAATCCACCGCGACGGCCAAAAACACCCAGTATTCATCTACCGCCTCCTAACTACCGGCTGCTTCGACGAAAAAATCTTCCAGCGCCAAATCACCAAGCAAGGCCTAGCCGAGTCCGTCATGGACAACAAATCCGGCGCGTCAGCGTTCACCCAGGCGGAGCTTAGAGACCTGTTCTCGCTTAACGAAACGACGGAATGCCAAACCCACGACCTCCTTGGCTGCGCCTGCGGCGGAAAGGGCTACACTACTGACCCCATCGTCCCCGCGCTTACCGACAGCGACAGCGACGACGAACTCCTCTCACTGCCAGGGTTGATGAAGGCCTCCGCCGCGAGCGAGGACATCATCTCTGGCCGCTCCGTAAAGCAGGCCGTGGAGAAGGAGGCGCTGGGTGCATTGATGGAGTATGATCACGTTGCGACCAAACTGCTGGAACCCCCGGAATCGAGCGATGATTGGACGCGAGAGCTGGATGAGGACGTGGATTCCATGCCATATAGGGATATTAGTGTGGAGGATGAGGTGCTCATGCGTGTCCTGTGTGAGAAGGCGAAGATGGAGGAGGTTAGTTTTGTTTTCCAGAAGTGCTTTTAACGGACCATAAACACAGTGGTGCGTGTTTACGCTGCTATAGATGGTATCTCGATATGTGTTATGTGTTATGTACTGTATATAGATGGGAATCTGGGGGGGATAAGAGGATAAACTGCTTAGAAGCATTAGATGGTTACATTTTTTTGTTTGTTTAATCATTGATTGCGTGTTATGTAGATAGACCATGGCAATATATTCACACTCCGCCTCGCCCCCACGCTTCTTCGTCAGGAGATGCCATGAAAGAGGGAGTGGGGGGGGAACAGCGGCAGTGACCCCAGATCCTCCCCCTCGCTTCGGCTCCTCTCCGCGTGTCTTTCTTCCCGTTCCTCAAGCTCCCATTCAGAGACCTCACTTGCCTTTCTTGCTCAGCGCATCAGATGATTACAACGGATGGAGCATAGAGAGACCAAAAATTCTAGGGTGATACCGAGTGATTACACCGTGTTCCCACCACTAAAATTTGAGAGGAAAAAAAACTGCTAGTACTGTAAATGAGCCGCATCCAGTGTGCCGTCTTCTCTTCCGACCGCGTGAGTAGGTAGCCCTGAGACGTGGTTCATATGCCATCACTCGGCTTCACTGCGGAAAGAAAAAAAAGGGAAAAAAAGGGGGGGTTTTCCGTTCCTTTCTTTGCGGTGTAAATTATGGCGAGCTGCACCTCCTTCTATTGACCCTATTCTACTTCTCACATTCTCGAGTTCTCAGCAGTGCTGAATAAACATCGGCTGCATGCTCGTTGTCGACAAAGTCGAGGAGAGTCGCCGTGTCTTCCGTTCGAGCTCTCCCGGAGGATTAAAGCGATACCCGAGTGCCTCGGTGCGAATGCATGTAACAGGCTGAATGGCGAGAGAGGAACTTAGAAGTTCACGCCTGGAAGCTCTTGGAATAGAGTATTGTCAATCGAGACCTCTACTTGGTTCGAATTGCTACGGCAGTTGCCTCTGGAAGAGCTATGCTCGCCAAAATCCAGAACTTGGAATGTCATAATCCCCCCATCGAGATAGACATACGGGGTACACACGGAAAGACGAGGCTTGGAACAGTGGTTTTGGAAAAATGGGCTTGGAATCGGCTCGGTGAATGGGGATTGCGAAGGAGCCACTCGGTTAGAGTTGCGATCTAGTTCTCGGGAGATCGACAGTGGAAAAAAGTCTTGTCCGACCTTCCACCGCCACACTAAGCCGGCCCGCTTATCTACAGTTTTTCTTGCACCTGTCCGGGCCTCGTCACGAGCGCTCACTTGCTCTCTTGGTTTTTGATCGGACCGGCCCAGTTAACGGCTGCAAACTGTTCGACCTACTTAGCCCTACAGATCGGAAGAAGCAGGTACGGCTAGAGTTTTTGTTGATTTGCTCGATGGTCTTGCATGTTTAACGCCACCGGTATTTCAGCATGTACTCTACATGCCCCAGAATCGTCCGACTCGACAGCGGTGGGAGAAGACGCCGGATGGAGATGCTCGCGGAAGAAGGAGGGGCCGGGCCGATTCAGGCGAATACGCGGAGAAGAGATCGAAGAAGGGCCAAAGATCGAGAGCGCAGGCTGGGGGAGCTGCAGAACTGTTAGATGCCCCGCATGAGCAGCAACGTTTGTTGGCTAAAAATAGCGCAGCATCCAGGGCTTCGCCCCTCCGACTCGCAGCACACTTGACGATGTCGCCGACTCGCCGTGTATCTATCGCTTCGTCCAATCTGAGCTCGCTAAGCTTCTGGCCTGCTTCCGCTCCGGGAAGTTTTTTGCTCGTTTGGTGGCGATCGAGCACGCTTTGCAGCTTAGTCAACGGGCGAAGTGGGGCCATAAACGCGGCTCTGGCATCGTATATTCTCCCTTTTCCGGCGCACAGGAACCGTTCGACTCTGTAGATGTAGGCGGACCCGGACATAGAGAGTGAAAAAAAAAGGGAGCGAGAGGGAACTCTACTCTGGTGGGTCTGCTCACTTCTACCCGCCTCTTTGTCATACCCAGGTCGAACTTCGATTTTTGCAATACAGCGCGGCGGATCCTCGTTGCCCATCAGTCGTTACTCTCCATACCTCCCCCGGCCCTCCTCCACGCTCGCGAATCCCCCCCCCCTAGTCTCCCACCGTCCAGCTAGCCGATCTGTCCGTGCCTTCCACGTTTCTCACCACCGTGATAAGTCCTACATATCTCCTCCTGCGTCCCGACAAGCCCAACTTTTTCTCGGGAGTCCGAAAGGCCCATCGCTAGTCGTTCTTGGGATCTTGTCTCCAACGACAATGGCGTTCGCGTATCAGGGGTTCGGCTTCGGAGAGGTGCGATGCGATGCGCTCCCCCCCCCTCCTCTCCCCACCCCCCAACTGCGCTGCTGCTGCTTTCGTGAAGAAGCACTTCAGTGCAGAATCTCCCTTCCTCTTCATCCCCCAAAGCAAAGGAACCCGAGACCGTGTTGTGTGAGCGAGAGCGAGAGCGTGTATGTGCTGACTCTTGGGGCCCGGCATGCCTGCGATCCGTCTAGTTCTATAAAGCCCAACAGAAGCTGCAGGAGATCCTCGAAGCTTGTTTCCTCGGAGTGTTCGATGCGCCCACCACGTATCTGTCGCTAGCTCGGACTCTCGAAGGCCTGGCCGACAGGATCGAGCGCCTTCTTGACGAAAATGGAAATCCGAACTCGTCGATATTGCGCGCCGACAACAAGCCGCCGGCACAGCAGATGCTGCGCATAGCGAGCCATGGCCTCATCGAGAGCCTCAACCACCTCGAACGCGTGATACCCATCGACGAGGCCAGAAGGGACCCTGGGGATATGCGTGGTCACAATGTCGTGTACAAGCTGTCAATGCATGGCGAAGAGACCGTGCTGGGCGTCTTGACGGAAAAGTTCCGCTTTCAGACCTGGAAGTTAGATCTATTTTTCAAAGTGCTGCGCAAGTAAGACGGATTTTTTCAACTTCCGATTGCTTCTGTCGATCGTGTCTTTTCCTCGCCGTTGAAGACCTACTACGTGCTTCGTGGTGGTGATGGAGTGGTGGAGTGGCTTGCTGACGCAATCCCCACGATTAGGAGCAAAGTGTCGCAAACCCTCTCTGTCTACGATGGCGTTCAGAGACGCCTGGGAAAGCACTTCGAGGAGCTCGCCGCTCGGAAGTCGACGGCATCGTACAGCACCACGAGCAGCTACGGCGGAGCGGACTCCTCGGGAATCCAGGAAATCGACCTCATCCAGCGCTTCCAGGATGCGTGTGAGTTTGGCGGGAGTGGTCACAATTTTATCTGGAAACTTAAGCCCGAGAGCACGCTCTTAATCACACTACACTGGGTTTTCAACGTAAGCCACAGCACATATATCTCCGGGTCTGTGGTGATTGACGCCTGATGAATTCTCTCGCACACAGCTCAATCGAAATAATGACCCCAAGCAACTGCCCATCGAAGCCTATGTCAACCTTATGAAATGCTCCTGGTTGCTCAGGGTGACGACGCCCGAGGCCGGAGTTGAAGGTTTCTCGGATGAGGTGCGGACGATGATAGGTCTGCTCGGATGTGTGAGTATCTCCCACGTGTGGAAACGGTCGGATCATGCAGGGGTTAATGTGGGAACCACAGGATGTTGTGTATCGGCTTCAAGAATACTTTGACCAAGAAGTGGAACCGCCAACACCCCAGGAGCTGATGGAGCGTGGCAACTTTAGCATTTTCATTGACGGTATCAACAAGAAAGATATCGGTGCGGGTCTGGTGAGAACAGCAGTGCCGACAGCATTCCCTGGCGTTGAACCCGATCCGCCGCTCCGGTTGCCACTGCAAGTTGGCAACGGCGATTTCCACATGTCGGATTCGCCTTTCAACCGCTTCTCCCCCATCGAGGAGCCGGGCTCTGCAGGAACGGACTTGCGATCCAACAGTATGGACATCGACAAACGCCATCTGCCAGAACTTTCTATGGCATTGGCCGAGCAGCGCGGCGGCCCCTCGCGTTCCATATCTGCGTCCCCGTATGCCGGGGACAGAGATTTTCAAAACGAAAACGGCAGCAGCAGCGGGCCCTCCTCTCTTCACAGTGCATCGAATTCTATATCGTCGCTCGGTAGTGCTCGGATGGGCCACCTCGGAGTCGGAGTCGGATACTCTCCGGAGTTTTTCCCTACGACGCAGCGCATAGGCCAGCCACATTCAAGGCCATCAACCTCGGGAACAAGTGGCCCGCCTGCCCCGCGGAAGCTCAAACCGAACTATAGCTGGAACGAAATTGTGGACAGGGAGAATCTCGGCGTGAGACCGGGAGAGATAGAGATCCTTCCGAAGGATTTCGAACAGATGTGCGTTTTGGTCCTTCTCATGTCAACTAAGCCTGATTGAAAGCTGACCTGGTTGAAGGCACTTGATGGCGTCGTACACTGGAGATAGGCATGGTCGGTGGGACAACTGCCGTGTCAGGATTTTCAAGTTGATGTCGGACAAGACACTTCGGATGTTGACGCTGATGGATGGCTTGGAAGAGAGTATCGATCAGCGAGTCGGTGAGTGGCAAGCGTGGCAATCTTGGGTGGTCAGTGGTGGAGACTAAACAAGTAACTTCCATGTAGCATACGTCAAGGAGGCCGAACTTGTCCCAGATTATGGCTATCACCAAAACCACCCCATCATCTACATCCGCAAGACTCACAAGCAGGATCCGTTCTTACATGGAAACCCTCGGAAGATTGCCGGAAAACCTATGCCACCGAGCAGTCTCTACTACAAATTCAAGACCGCTCGCGGTATTTACTCTCGTGGGCATGCTGCGGGTGGTTTCGTTTGCTGACCGGCCCATCAGATATGTTCAACTTTCAGTTCGCACTACTCGGAGAAGCCGTGGAAACAGAGTGCCAAGCCGTGCGCACCGTGCGCTTCAAGAAGAGCCTTCGTGACGGCGAACACAGCCACTACAAAGCGCGTATCCAGCTCTGGAGGGAGGTGGACAACGACACGGAAGTTCTTGCCAGCGTCCCCAGCGTGGCGCCAACAGCAACCAGAGAAGCATGGGCGCGGCCGAACCTAAAAGTGCACACCACTCGCATGGTGATGTATTGGGATGAAACCATCACCACTTTCTTCAGTCTGTCCCCTCCCACCTCTTCCTATCGGGCATCGATCTAACATGCGAGTAGTTACCGACTCCATCGACATCGACATCCGCCACCAGCGGCGGTGCTCGGTCCGCATCCGGCCGAGCTCGCACAAAACGTTTCAGAACCCGACATCTGTAAAAGCCCGGACGTTCGGATCCCGGGAGGCACCGGGAGGCTTCCGGTTGGACAAGAAGGGGCTTTTCCCGGATGACGAAGAGAGCTTTGATGATTTCAAGTGGTTTGAGATCGAGTTCAATAGTCAGGAGGAGATGAACAACTTCTTCACCGAGTTCAAAAAGGCGCTGAATCTGCGGCGGAGGGAGCGCTGGCAGATCGATGAGCTCAAGAGGTTGGCCGCTAGAGGCGTGCCGGCGGGCGCCGAGGTCACGGTTACCCCGTCGCAGGCTGTAAGGAGATGATGGGAGATGCATGGTAGTTAGCTGGCGGGCAGAATTCTGGGACGTCTTTTGGCTGTTTGGCTCAACCACGATATTTTGGATTCGAGTGGATCTATTTTGCTTTTATTTTCGTTTTCTTTCTTTCTTTCTTTTCGGAGGGAATATGGTATGGTGTTTTGGGCGTCTCATTTCCTGCTTTATGAGCTCTCTCTCTCTCTCTCTCCCTCTCTCTCTCTCTCTCCCTCTCTCTCTCTCTCCCTCTCTCTCTCTCTCCCTCTCTCTCTCTCTCCCTCTCTCTCTCTCTCCCCCTCTCTCTCATCTGTGTTCTGTGTTCTGTGTTCGTATCTGCACCTTCGCGCGTCGGGGGCGTTCGGTTTTTCAAACTTCTTTTTTCTTTTTCTTCTTGATAGTTAGCCGTCAGTTCAGTTCGGGTGCGATGAACGAGGTCTGTATGAAACCGAGCTGTGCAATAGATTCGAACTGTCTACATCACATAGTCATATGGCAAGAGGCGCTTGTGTGCTTGCGCATGCGCGTGGCGGGGGGAAGGCCCTGGATCGGCAGTGCATAAACCGCCTACTCTATGTATGTACAGCTGCCCCACAGCGGGGCAGTGGGCAGTGGCTTGACTGCGTGTAGGACGACACTTCTTGGAGGAAGGTATGGCGATGAAGTGAGAATGACTTCTGCGAATGCTGTCTACATAGAGTGATTCCGCGAGTGAACATAGAGTTCATATGTCGAGTAAGGCTACGTCAC
This sequence comes from Tricharina praecox, assembly GCF_024521635.1. Lineage (NCBI taxonomy): Eukaryota > Fungi > Ascomycota > Pezizomycetes > Pezizales > Pyronemataceae > Tricharina > Tricharina praecox. The sequence continues at coordinate 749,504 of NW_026250417.1, forward strand.
TAACTAGCGTTGAGTTAAGCGGCTCTTCCCGCTCAGAACGACAGGCAGGCAGGAACATCATCTAGCTGCAGCTCCAATTCCATCTGTCGTCTCTCCCCACCACCCACCGTCGACCGCCCCGCCAACCCACCTACCACCTATCAGCTTTTCCAGCTGTACCAGGTGTACCACCGCCACTTCCATCACCTCACACCACCAGCCCCAACGATGTCGGGCGGATGGAATACGATTGAATCCGATGCTGTCAGTTCTCGGATGCGTCTGCATACCTAGCTTGGTGTGGCGAGAGAGAGAGAGAGAGAGAGAGAGAGAGAGGTAGCTAACGTACCGTCGCCTCCAGGGAGTGTTCACATACCTCGTCGAGAACCTCGGCGTGAAGGACGTACAGTTCGAGGAGATGATATCGCTGGACTCATCGTACCTACAGCAGCTTCCGTACGCTCCCCCGCCCCTCCCGTCCCCTCCCACCACCAACCCCACTAACCACCCCCAGCCCCGTCTACGGCGTAATCTTCCTGTTCAAGTACCCCGTGGGGGAGAGCAAACCCTCGGATGGCACTGCGGCGGATGGCACGTTCGACCCCGGGGCAGCCGAGAACCTATTCTTTGCAAACCAGGTCATACAGAATGCGTGCGCGACGCAGGCGATCCTGTCGGTCCTGCTGAATCGTGCGGATATCGACGTCGGAAAGGACCTAAAGGATTTTGGAGAGTTTACGCAGGCGTTTCCGAGTGATGTAGGTTGCTTTTCCGTGATGGCGGGGGGATGGGGTGGGGTGGGGATGGGCTGGGGGATGGGGGATGGGAGAGTGGCGGGCTGATTTGGGTGTTGGGACAGCTAAGAGGCGAGGCGCTCTCGAACTCGGAGCTAATCCGGACGGTGCACAACTCATTTGCGCGATCGTCGCCGTTCGTGGACGAGGGGTCGCGGGCCGCGACGGAGGATGACGACGTCTACCACTTCATCGCGTACACCTCGCTGCAGGGCTCCTTGTACGAGCTCGACGGGCTGCAGCCGGCGCCGATATCGCACGGCCCTTGCACCGACGCCGATTTCGCAGAGAAGATCATTCCCATCCTGCAGCGCCGCATAGGAAGATACCCTGCCTCCGAGATAAGGTTCAATCTGCTCGCGATGATTCAGGATCCGAGGGTCAGAGCGAGGGAGATCGGTGATGAGGATACGCTGGCACGTGAGGAGCAGAGGAGACAGGCCTGGCTCTGGGAGAATGAACTCAGGAGACATAATTTTGTCGGGTTCGTCCATGAGGTTGCCAAGGCGGTTGCGAGGAAGAAGTTGAAGGAGGGCGCGTTTGAGGTGTGGATGGGCCAGGCGAAGGAGAAGGCGAAGTCGAGGCACGCGAATAGGAAGCAGGCGGCGGCGGCGGCGGGAGGCGATGAGATGGAGTACTAGGATTCTACCTACATACTGCGGATATGCTCGGCGAGATCGCGAATCATGTCCTTCACTGTGTAGAGATCGTATAGCGTATACCTACCTCATACTCGCACATTCCGTCCCAGCGATTGGCTTATGCATATGTTCGGGGGATGCTCTAAAAGGGGAAGCGTTTACATCCTGCCATAATATGTATGATAAACCCAACGAACGAGATGTATGTACCGTATGCATGCCATATACGGGGTTTAAGAATAGTAATGAGATGTACCTACTACCTACTGCCTATCGTTGGCGAGACGAGGTGAGTGATTCAGGGACGTCGCAGATCTCATTGGTGTGGTTACAGGCGCAAAGACTGGGCAGTTTGATGATCTGACGGGTGTCTCATGCAAGCGATTCGGCCGCGGGCTGTGAGTGTGTTGGCGTGAATGCTTAGCCTCACGAGGCAGGAAGGCACTGGGCAGCGCCTCGGGCTGGGTGTCGGACGTGGGCCGGGTGGTTGGGGCGGAAGAGAAGGGGGGAAGGGAGAAGTTGGCCGCGACGGTGGTCATGATGAAACGCCGGTAGTCACCGGCAGACGGCCGTGGTCTTTGCTGGCTTCCTGGCCTCGGGAGCGCGGAGTATGTGTGATAACTTCAACATCCACTCTCCCGACGCCACTCTTCCGGAGTCACCTGTAGGCCAGTTGTTGTGTATTCTACAGCACATACTTCTGCCTGTCAATTCTGCTCTCCTGTAGATAACTACGGAGCACAGATATTCCGGCCGTTCCCTCCCTCGGGTTCGAGCACACGACACGGCCTCTCCTCCGCAGACGCCCGCCCCCGCTCATCCCCGCCAGTGCCAGTGCCAGTGCCAGTGCCAGTGCCAGTCCGGCCGTAGTGCGGCTAGGCTAAGCCCTGCAACAGCGATAGTTACATAACCCCATGCGCCGCTGGGTACAGCGCCTCCAAGTCAAGTCCCCGTTCGTCCAAATCACGCCAAGGCATAGGTAACAGTCCCACTGCCATCCATCCATCCATCCCTTCCCTTCCTTCTTCGCCTGCCTCGGAGCAAGCAAGCAAGGCAACAGAAAACAAAACCCTACATACCTACGCCTATGCCTATGTCTGGGTCTGCGCTTTATGTGATCTATTCTACGTAACGTAACAGCGCGGATCTGACTTACTTCTCTCTTACGTACTGTGCTGCTGCTGCTGCTTGATCACTTTACTTTACTTTCTTTTGCTTTGACGAGCGAAACTGCTCACTCAACAAGAAGAGAAGGCGAAGGCGTTTCTTGCTTGTTCGCTCTTATCCGGCAAAACCTCCGCAGCTGACACTGATCGGGCGAGTCGAGCTCTCTGAGTCTGAGCAACCACCACCACCACCACCACCACCACCACCACCACCAACGAGTCAACGACGGCTCGCACTGCACTGCACTGCACCCATCACCCAACACCCACCACCACCCACGCCCACGCCCACACCAACCGACAACGACGACAACCTCCAACACCACCCTCCGCGCCGCCGCCGACGAAGAAAATCGAAAAGAAAAGCCGCGAACTTGGAAGCCGTCGCCTATTACGCAACCCTAAATGGCGGCCTCCCCACCGCGGCGACGCGCCCGGCCCACCCGCATCAGCAGCAGCAGCAGCTACTTCCCCGCCCCGCGCTACAGCCCGACCGCATCGGCGCAACAACAACAAGTCCACACAATGCCGTACCTACTCGCCTTGCCCACACCATCGGCACCATCACCACCGAGCGGCGGCGGGGGGGATAACGGCGCAACCGGCCGCGGCATCATAATCGGGCTGCTATCGGCGTTCGGCTCGGCGGCGCTGGTGGCGCTGGTTTTTGCGTTCATATACTTTTTGCGATACACCACGCGCGGCCGGATACTCCTTGATGCCCTGGGAAGACCGGGCGAATATGATGATGAGGCGCTCCGGGCAAAAGAGGAGGCTGAGGCTATGGAGAGAATGGATGAAATGGAGAGGTTGGAGTATTTACGTGCTAAGTGTCAGTATTCTCCCTTTCTCTCGTGTGGGCGGTGTGGGCGGTGGGATGTTGGGTTGGGTTGGCTGGGGCTGATAAGAGGTGTGTAAAGCGTTCGTCGAGGCAAATCCGCCAGACTCGGTCCCGACGGATATAAGTTTGTCACAATTCCTGGCCATCCAGGAGAAAGGTGTATCGGCGTGGGAGTTCGAGGCGGAACTGGAGATTGCGAATTGCTTTGTTGAGGCGCGGACGGAGGTGGAGTTCTACGACTCGGTGTGTTCGGTCCAGAGCAATCTGCCCGTTCCAAAGCAGAATGAAGTTTACTATTGGGAGGCGAAATTGTACGACAAACCTGAGAACACGCTGGTTTCCATTGGCATGTCGACGAAGCCTTACCCGATGTTTCGGTTACCTGGTGAGCCTGCTTCGAAGGGGGTGGGAACGATTGGTGATCGATCGCCTACTGACTTTTGGCGACGGCAGGATGGCATAAGCACTCCCTCGCGTACACCTCGACCGGCCACCGCCGCCACAACCAACCTTTCGCGGGCACAGCCTATGGCCCCGCCTACATCCAAGGCGACGTAATAGGCGTTGGGTACCGACCGCGCAGCGGTACCGTCTTCTTCACCCGCAACGGCAAAAAACTCGACGACGTAGCGCACGGGCTCAAATCCTTCAACCTGTTCCCGACGCTCGGCGCGAACGGCCCGTGCACCGTGCACGTCAACTTCGGCCAGCTCGGCTTCGTCTTCATCGAAGCCAACGTCAAGAAGTGGGGACTCGCACCGATGAACGGCTCGCTCGCGCCGCCGCCGCCCTACGGCTCCGAGCACGGCAGCATCCTCCTCGAGGCCGGCCAGCGCGCCCCCGCCGACGGCGGCCGTGGCGGCGAATACTTCGACCACGGCCGCGGCCGGGAATTCGGCACCGACCACCACCAGCCCACCTCCCCCGGCCCCGCCCGCAGCCCCAACGAAATCGGCCTTACAGACATCGAGCACCTGCACCACCACCACCCGCACCCGCACCAGCATGAGGTCGTCATCCGCGTCGAGCCGCCGCCCGACTACGCCAGCCACACCAGCGGCAGTAGCTCTGAGGGCGAGGAGGAGGACGCCGGCGTAGACGCCGCGGGAAGAAGACGCGCGAGGAGGGAGCGCGAGCGCGCGAGACTGCTCGGTCAGACTCCCGCGTATAAGGATATTGTCCGTGAACGGAGTCCTGGGAATGGTGGCAGGTGGAGAAGCGGTAGTGCTCCTGCCGCTGCGGGACCAAGTGGGTCGCGTGCGTGATGTTGCTACATTATGTAGCTGGCAGGCTTCGCGTTATCTTCATTTTCGTTTTCTATTTTTCTTCAATGCATGGAGGTGGTATTGGTTCGTTGGTTCGTTGGTTGTATGGCAAAGGGGGGAGTTCTTGTGTGTTTTGCGTTTCCGTTGGCTGGTTGAGTCCAGAGAGTGGGTTGAGTGGGATTGGGATCATTCATTGCTGTTGCTAACTATTCATCATCATCATCATGACTCTCTCTTTTCTTTTTACTCTATTCTACTCTATTTGTGTGTGATCTCTGAGCTTCCTGCATGTTTGCATATATCTACTGGCTGTGATATGCTGTGCTGTGATATAGTGGGATGTATCTAGTGGGATGTAGTGGGATGTAGGTTAGTGGGGAATGGAAGATCATACGATGTCACCCGCAATTGGCACTTGAGACTTGAGGTGTATGTATGAAAACCATGGTATCGCATTCTTTAGGACGTATCCTACTATACCCTCCATCGCATCCCATCGCATCCCATCAAAGTCGTAAATCACAATCACAATCACAATCATCTCAAATACAAAGCCAGCCAAGCACACAAAGCCAATCAAGCCGCAAAGCCACAAAGCCAAAAAGCCACAAAGCTATCACACGTAACAAAGACTACCTATTCAAATGGCAAAAAAACCCACCTCCCAGTGAGAACAAGCAGTCAAACAATCACAGCACGCCCTCGACGACCTCCGCGCCCCTCGCCTCGGCCGGCTGGGGCATCTGCTCATCGTCATCACGCTCCCTCTCCGCACGCTCCCTCTGCTCCCTCTCCTCGCGCTCCCTCTGCTCCCTAGACCTTACCTCCTCCTGCTGGCGCTCGATAGCATTGACGTGGCGATCATGCCATCCGGGCACCAAACTGGCCATGAAGATCATCACCGCGCGCTCCGCGTTCCTGATCACATCGCGCATGCGGTCCTCTTGGCGGTTGATCAGTAGCTGGGCGGTATTTGCTGGGTTGAGTGGGTGCTGCTGCTGCTGCTGCGGGTTGTTTCCGGGTGGTGGCGGGTAGATAGCCTCGACGAGCGGCCGCACAATGTCGTTCATGATGCCGGTCTGCCAGATGAAGATGATGACGGCGATGGAGCCGAGGTACAGGGTGCGGCGCCAGCCGCCGTTGCCGGTGAACAGGATCACGAACACGGTGAGTTTTAGTGCGAGCCAGAGGTGCGCTGCGCGGTCGCGGATCAGGTGCTGTAGGTTTATGCGGCGGGCCGGCGGGTGCTCGGCGTACAGGGCGCGGCGGAGCTCCTCCATGTGCCGTGGCGGAGGTGGGACGCCATTTGGGTAGGGGTTGGGGTTGAAGCGGGGAGGGGGGAGGGCGGTGTTGGGGATTGCTGGGGGGAGGTGATTGGAGAAGTAGCGGGGTGGGGCTTGGGCGCTGCCGACGGGGCCAACTAGAAGGGAGTGCGGCCGGCCGAGACGGTCTTGGAGGAGGAAGACGGCGCTGCTGGAGGGGATGGCTCGTTGCGAGATGTGCAGGGGCGCGGTGGCGAGGCCCTCTTCTTGGTCGAGTTGGCGGAGCTCGGCGAGGAGTTCGCGACGGCGCGCGGAGGTGTCTGGGCGCGGGGAGAGCGGCGTGTTGGCGGTGGGATTCACACTGTGCAGTGGTGCATCCAGATTGGCTGCCGGCTGCTCCAGCGTTGGTATCGTAGGAGAAGCCGAAGCCGGCGCCGTAAAGCTCGTCGACGGCTCTCCGCCAAGCGGGCGCGTCCCACTGGCAGGTACTCGCGCCTGCGCACCCGGAAGCGATACACCGCTGCTCACCCCAAAACTCACGCTTCCAGATCCTCCGGCATTCAAAGCTGCCCTCTCCGCACGTAGCCGTTCCAGAATCTCAGTTTGAGCTCTCACTGTCTGCCGCAGCTCCCCCATGGACATCGGTCCACGGTCCAGTCCCGGGACCAAGCCAGTGAACGGGCGTAGCAGTGGATTGTTAGCTATGTGCGCGGGAACAGGAGGTCGAGATGAAGTCGAGGGTAGGATTCGAGTCGGCTCCTGCGCCTGCGCTTGCGGACGGAATGCGGCGGTCGTGGTTTGGGCGGTGGACACGTGCGGCGGAGGACTAACGACCAGATGCAGCGTGTGCACCTGCTGCTGCTATACGTCGAACGGGTCAGCAAGCTTGCATGTTGGGTACAGTACAGGAGCTTACGTCTCCGATCAGAGCATCCTTGACAGTACAGCTCCCGTCCAGTATCTTGCCCCGGTAGATCACGCGCTGCTGCTCCAGCGTTGGGTTGGATTCCAGCGAGGCTTTGATCAGTAGCTTTAGCGCGTTGATGGTTGTGTTGCCGTCGACCGTGTAGGCCAGGTCAGCGGGCACGCCGGGGGAAGGCGACATTATCTTGAGGCTGATCTGGGAGGCGTTGGCACTGGGGGGAGGAGTGCTTGCCATGGTGGCTACGGGTGGGGGTTAGGGGGTTGGTGTGAGCTTGAAGATGGATTGTCGGGCGGGTTCGGGAGCTGTGTGTGAGGTAGACTTTGAGGTGGAGAGTACACGTAGAATGATTGCGGTAGTTGTGGTAGCTGTGGTAGCTGTGGTAGTTGTATTTGTTTATGGAGCTCAGTGTTTGCTTTGAATATTGTAGTGGGTGGATTTGGTTAGTGCGTGTTGCGAGAGCAAGAAAGGTGCGGGTGCTAAGGTAGGCTGCCAAAGCAGTAGAAACGTGCTGTTCTCGGGCCTTTTGCTGCAGGGCCGACGGATATTTGTCTCCACCGTGTCATCTCGTCATCGAGCGAGAGCGACGACATCTTTGCCGGCCTTCTTGCTCGGGTAGCTATCGCGTGTTACCCGGTCGGATAGCTGGTCGAGTGCCAGTTACCCGGCTGTGTGCTTCGATCCTGCTCATTGCGCTCACAGTCAGGCCGCCAATCGCTACTGCGGACCGTTGTGTTCGGATTGACTGCTAGGAAGTCTGATGACCTGGTCAATACCTCTTCTCCAAAGCCTCGTCATGTCCGTCTTCCAATGTGAATATCTTCATCGACCCACCACAGCAATCGTCACCGTCGGCGTCGTCCCCGGAATGCCTGCTATTCACGCAGAGACACCCCGGAAAGGGGCCCATGTCCCGCCCGCGTGGCTGCATGGAGTATAGCCGAAACCCCTCCACCACCTCACTGCTGGGCATTCGTCCCTGTGTGGTGCACATCCCAAGAACGAAAGGAAGGAGAGTTACGCGGCCTGCTGTCAGTCCTGTGGGGAGAGCGAACAATAGTCTCCATCTACACGTAGATATTACGCCTTCCCTTCGCCTCATATCCGTCCGATCCTCCTCGACCATAACTCCGCCGCCAATTCGATATCCTGCTGTCCCGTCGACCTTCAAAACGATAACCCCCCGTACCAGTATATATCCGTGCACTTCTATTCACTCGTTTCGACCGCAAACAGCAACACAAGGCTTGGATTGTAGACCGATGATTCACCGGATCTCTTGGCTCTGTGTTGTCCTCGATTGAATCCATCCACTCCTTAGCCAGCTCCCCCGACGTTCTTTGTCCTCTCCAGCTCGCCTAGTCGAACGCTGCTGTTCCACTGCGCACACACTCGATCCATAGCAACCATCCACTATGTTACAACTCCGAGCGCTGGTTACTCCAGCTTTCGCCAATCGCTTCTTCACCGCGTACACCTGCGCCATCGTCTTTGCCGTTATCCTCCGATACTGCTTCTTTGGTCTGCACCCTCCGCATTAGGCGCAGTGTCGCGTGCCCTCCCCCAAAACCTAACTTTGGGCCGGCCAGAAACTAAAACCGAAACTGAGACTGACTTCGACAGATGCGCGGGATCCCTCGAAATGCGGCGCCCTGATGAATGAGGGCGTGTGGCTCGACCAACCTCTCGAGAAACATAGCGACTATGTGCCCCGGGAATGGCAGCCGCCCGGGTGCATGATCCACAACTACAAGCCGGCGGACATCTCGACGTGTCTTTCCGGTCGCCGCGTCGTGTTCGCCGGCGACTCGACGATCCGACAGCTGTTTTGGGGCGTGGCGAAGGCGCTCGATAAGGATGTCGACATGAGCAAGGCGGAGATGCACTCGGACATCACCGTGGAGCATGCCGGGGTCACCATGGAGTTCTACTGGGACCCGTTCCTCAACTCGACCTCTACCAACCGCGAGATTGATATGTTTGAGGGCGATAAATACTACCGCGAGAACTCGAATAGAGCCGCCTTGATGCTCATGGGATCTGGGCTGTGGTATGCCCGGTTCGAGACGGTCAATGGTATGAAGAAGTGGAAGGACAACATCGATGGGATCGCGCAGCACATGCGATACGGCAGGAAGACGACGGATCTGACACACCAGGATTTGCTGTTGCTCGCGCCTGTTCCTGTCCCGGCGTTTGAGAAGCTCAACGAGGATCGTCGGAGGACTATCACTCCCCAGAAGATCTTGGAGATGGACCAATACCTGCAGCAGCTGTCGGATATCCAGGGTATCGATGTTGTGTGGGCTCTGGCTGTCATGACTCGGGCCATGCCACAGACTTTCGAGAAATCCGGACTTCATTTGGTCGATTCGGTAGCGACCAAGCAGACGGATTTGTTGCTCAACCTTCGATGCAATGCCATGCTCCCGCCGAAGTATCCCTATGACAAGACTTGCTGCATGATGTATGAGCCTCCGAACTATCAGCAGTGGGCGGGTTTATTCATTGTGCTGGCCGTTCTTCCCGTGATGTCGTATCTTAGAAGCAAAGGTGTGCCCATCAACATCTCTTCGGTCCATCTCAACTAATATGGTGGCAGCGGAAGCGAAAGGAACTAGCCCCCCTCCATGGTTGCCGTCCGACAAGATTACACATGCCCTGCTTGTGTTTGGGCTTTCAGTCGCATACTGCTTCTACGCGGACCGTACGCAGGTGTTCAACAAGTTCCACAAGCATTACACCACGTTCGGATTCCTGAGCATGACGCTGACGTGGCTTGTCATGGGATATCTTACCGTTGGAAGGTCGGCCATCAATGTCCCCTCGCAGCCATTCCTGTCCCGCCACCAGACGGACGAATGGAAGGGGTGGTTGCAGTTTGCGATCCTCGTCTACCACTACACCGGGGCTTCCAAGATCCCGTGGATTTACGGCTTCATCCGAATCACAGTGGCGGCATACCTCTTCATGACTGGATACGGCCATGCGGCGTACTTCTACAAGAAGGGTGACTATTCGTTCAAGCGTGTGGCTGGTGTTCTCATCCGGCTTAACCTCCTCAGTTGTGTTCTCCCCTACATGATGAAGACGGAATACATCTTCTACTACTTTGCCCCGTTGGTAACTTTCTGGTTCATAATCATCTACATCACCATGCGCATTGGATCTCAATACAACGGCAACATGCGCTTCCTTGTGTCTAAGATCATTGTTTCTGCCTTCCTAACCGCGCTGCTCGTCAAGTATCCCGGCGTGCTGGAGGCGCTCTTCGAGATCCCGCGTGTCATCGCCGGCACGCAATGGAACGTTGCAGAATTCCGATTCCGTCTCTCCCTCGATATGTGGATCGTGCACATCGGCATGCTCACGTCTATCCTCGCTGCAAAGCTCAGTGACGGCTCCTCACCCTACTCCGGCAACCTCCCCCGACTCCGCATATACGCCATCAGCGCCTCCTGCGTCTCCCTCCCCCTCTTCTTCCTCTTCCAGACCACGCGGGAGACAAAATTCATCTACAACGGGTACCACCCATACATCTCGTTCATCCCGATCCTATCCTTCGTCGTGCTCCGCAACGCCACACCCAAGCTCCGGAACTGCCACTCTTCCATCTTCGCGTGGCTCGGGAAGTGCTCGCTGGAAACCTTCACCCTGCAGTTCCACATCTGGCTTGCCGCCGATACGCGCGGCCTGCTGGGTCTGAACCTTACCGGCGCCTACGGGAGAGGCACGAACTTTGCCCTCGCCACCGCGCTGTTCCTGTTCACGAGCCATTGTGTCGCTGGCGCCACGCAGGACCTGACTGGTTGGATCATGGGCGTGCCGGAGCCGAAGCAGGCGTTGCCGACTTCGAAGGAGGAGGCGGATAAGGACCGGGCCGAGAAGGGCCTGGGGCTGAAGGTGAAGTGTGCGATTATTTTGGCGGGGTTGTGGGCGCTTAATATGGTATATTCCGGATCTTTCTTGGGGGTGAGAGGGCGGGAGGATTATGGCTAACTAGCGATATCAGACATACACCCCGTGAGAGAGTAGTGTATTGAGTAATCGGGCGGATGTGTAGATTCCGGTAGATGAAGTTTCTTGTACGATTTGAGTGTACGATTACTATTGGAGTGGGTCTTTGGATCGGGTCATTGGATCATGTATTGAGTAGACGCTGGTGTTGGTACTCGTATGTACTGGGTCCTATGCAGTGCTCGTTTCGTTCGTTTCGTGGATAGCGCATCATAGCTGGACACTCGTAGCAGATTCAAGTGACATGATTGTAGGCCTTATCGACGACTTTTGACTGAAATTGGCCAAATTAGAATACAAAATGAAATCTATGGCCCGGATAAACCATGCACACATAGTATAAGCTCCCGCCGGTAGATAGATGCCATATAAAACCATCTGGGATAATTGCCGAACGAGACATGCACATGCAAGTACACAGCAGGAATCACCGAATCGGCAGGCCGCCGTTGTCTGCCTGAGAGCGGAGTAAAGACAGCACAATAGCAATAAATACAGCGCGGGTGAGCAGTCCCTCCTCCCTCCTCCCTCCCACCGCTCAGCTCAGCCATGCGCCCAGCACGCATCCTATATCTCGCCGCGCTCCCGCTCGCGCTCGCGGCCAGCCCGGACGCCGACACAGGCGCCGACACGCCGCACTACTGCAGCTACATCTACGTGGGCGGTTCATACGCGCCGTCGCCATCCAACTTCAGCGAGCGCGTGCACAGCGGGCAGATGTACGTCGAGCGTCTTACCCCCTCCCTGTCCCCCCCCCCCCCCCCCCCCCACTTGCGCCCATCCTCCTCCTCCACGGCAACGCGCAAACCGGCACCAACTTCCTAACCACGCCGAACGGGCGTTCGGGCTGGGCGTCGCACTTCCTTTCCGCCGGGCACACGGTGATCCTTCCGGACCAGACGTTCCGCGGGCGCTCGCCGACCCCCTCAGGATGCTGGCTAGTGGAGTACTCGGCCGAGTTTATTGCGCGGCAGTTTACGGCGCCGCGGGGGTGGCCGCAGGCACAGCTGCATACCCAGTGGCCCGGGGCGGGAACCCCCGGGGACGAGGTGTTTGATAGGTACTATAAGAGCACCGTGCCGTTTGAGGGGAATGGTACGCTGCAGCAGGAGCGGATGCGGGAGGTGTTGTTGGAGTTGGTTACTGGCGAGGAGGTGGGGGATAGCGGGGTAGTGGTAGTCGCGCATTTACAGGCGGGGTTGTTTGCGTGGGCGCTTGCGGATGCGGTGCCAGGGAGGGTGAGGGCGCTCGTTGTCCTGGAGCCGAGTGGGCCGCCGTTTAGGGAGAGGGTGCGGAGTACGGCTCCCGCGAGGAGGTGGGGGGCGACGGATATTCCGCTGGTGTATGAGCCGCACGTCGTGGATCCTGAGACGGAGTTCAAGTTGGTCGAGGTCGGGCTGGATACGCCGGGGAATGCGAGCTGCTTGTTGCAGCGGGAGGCGCGGTTAGGGCGTTAAAGAGGCTGAGTGATGTGCCCGTGCTGCTGGTCACCGCCGAGGCGAGTTATCATGCCGTCTATGATCACTGCACGGTGGCGTTTTTGAGGCAGGCCGGGGTTAAGGTCGAGTGGATGAAGCTGTTGGAGAAGGGGCAGCGCGGGAATGGGCATATGTTCTTCATGGAGAAGGATAGTCGCGAGGTGTGGAAGTTGGTGGAAGAGTGGATCACGGGATTGAAATAGAGCAGCAGACGGGAGCGCGACGGGAGCTAAACAGCAATCAATAGTGTGTGTATATTGATCCTATGAAAGTCTTGATTTCGATATCTAGAGGAAAGTGAAAAAACGTGGACTCATATACGTGCGAGAGCCAGTCCTTCAATCTCCGGCTTACGCCCTCTTCTTGCCCCTCATGTTCTTCCTCCTCTGGCGGATCATGTGGGTGTACTGGTTGTACAATCCTATCTCTGTCAGCAGTCGTCCCCTCCTCGGAGTAGTGATTCACTTACCAGGTCCGTATGTGGCCAGAATAGCAACCAGAACCCAATAGTAGGTTTCGTTCTTCGCGTAGACCTCCGGGAGCGCACGGAAGATACACCACGCCTCACTACCGGCACCAAGGGGATACAAGATGAAAAAGGTATTGTACCTCAACCAGTTGAGGACACCGCCGCTGCCGCCAGACAGGTTGATCACGTAGTAAGTGTAGCGACAGACCTCGGTGATGCTCCAGGCGATGAGCATGGACGTGTAGGCGTTGCTCTGCTGGGGCGCCGAGAACCGGTCGCAGACGCCCCACACGAGGAGCAGACGCGAGGCAACCTGCAGGATCGTGGTCGGCAGCGAGGAGCGGAGGAGCCCGAACGCGATGTGGAAGATCTCGAGGATCGCGAGCGTCTGCACCCATTTCGTGTAGTCGCCGAGGGATTCGTGGATGTGCGTGGGCCCGACGAGAGGGAGCAGGAGCACGGTTCGCCCGAGGACGCCGGCCCAGAGCGCCGCGGAAAGGGCGTTGTAGGCTATCAGGCTGGAGGGACGCGCCGGGTCAGCATGTGGGAAGGTTTGTGGGGTGTCGTGGAGGAACTACTAGCGCGTGGAGACCGAGGCTGTTTTTCTACTCTCCATTGTGGGTGTGTTGGGTAGGTGATTGGGATGCGGAGTTATCGGTGAGATGTGAAGAGAGTGTGGGGTGAAGGTTGTGGGGTTTATAGGGATTACGATTGCGAGCGAGGCCAGGTGTTTTTTTTCGTTGGGAAGAACCGTTGGGCCTTGGGATATGTAGGGCCGGCTGTGGTGAGAACTGGACACTCCGGAACGGGGAAACGATCATCCGGCCAAAAATCCAACACACAATATATCGCAGTGACGATAGATATTCCGATGAAGTCGGTCGTTTTACTTTCTTTTTTCTCAGTGCACAGCTATTCCCGGTTCACAAAATACCGGTATTTCCATCCTCAAGACTCGGACCATCCGATTCGGATTGCTTATGCTGATCTTGTCTTATAACCTCTTATCATCACCATCATCATCATGCGCTGCTCAGTTCTTCAGTCGGATCCGGATTGCTCATCGGGTCCGGACTGCTCATCGGGTCCGGACTGCTCATCGGGTCCGGACTGCTCATCGGGTCCGGACTGCTCATCGGGTCCGGACTGCTCATCGGGTCCATCTTCAACCGGTGGTAACTCTTTTTCGGGAGCTGAGCGCTTCGGCCAGCTGAAATCCGGGCGCCAGCCGAAATCCGGGCGCCAGCCGAGACTCGGACGCCAGCTGAGATCCGGACGCCAGCCGAGATCCGGACGCCAGCCGACACTCGGCCGCCAGCTAAAATCCGGATGCCAACCGACACTCGGACGCCAATTGAAATCCGGATGCCAACCCCCCTCCGACACCCAGGTTGTAATTGCGGGCTGATAGATCTTGGTTGGATCGCTACAACCGGCGAAGTTGCAGGGCCCGGAATTGCTGGAGCAGATGCCGGACAGATTGCATAGCATGCAGCTGCCCAGCAGGACTGCCAGGGTCCCCATGAATCGTGATTGCGGCTGCATCGGTTCGTGTTTCGTGTGCCGTGTGTCGTGTGTCGTGTGTCGTCCTGTAGGAGTGTTGGTTAGTGGAGGCGAGGTATGGTAGGTATCAGACGGGTTGGAGCACGGTGATTTGCTATATGGCCTGGAAAGACTCGAGATGAAGGATGAATTATGAGTGATGGTGATGGTGCATTCAACTTGCTCCGCTCTATATGAAGTACCTAAACGACTGGTGAATACAACCACAAAGGTTAATGCAGAGGGAAGGTGGAATGGGGGCACGTAAGGTATTCCGGCGAGTGGTGCCGGGAGTCTGAATGGGAGGACGACAATGAACGTGACCGGCTGGGTGAATCTAAATCACTCGACAGGACCTGGCGAATGGTGGCAGCAGGAGCTATTGGGAGTTGTGTATCCACCTCCCGGCGGTTTGCTTGCGCAACCTATTCACACATAACCGTCTCACCCTGCCGCACAACAACAAACAAGCGTTTGTTTCATAATGAAGCATTCGACCTATCTACGCAGATCAAGGCATATCACCAGGACCCGAGTCCCTTCCCGATCAACGATAAAACAAAAATCACAGCGCGGATCTCCCCAAAGCCGCCAAAGACAATTAGAAAACGCACCAAGGGTAAACTCGAATCCACCCCTGCCCTCACCGTGGTCAGAGGCCGCCCGTGAGTGATCTTCCATGCCTTACACTTGCTTACTCTACACACATACATCATACCGGTACATGCCATCCAGGCTCCAGCAACCAAGTTGCAGATCACAGCCGCGCTTACTTCCTTCCTTCCTTACTTAATTACTTACGATCCAGATCCAGGTACGGTACGGTACGTCGGTACCTTATGTACCCAGGTATCCACCGAAATATCTTCCAGATCCGCGCTTACGCTCGACTGCACACTGTACCATGTCGATCGTCGGGCGCGGTATAACCACATAACCACATAACCACATACCTAGTACAGTACTAATAGTACAGTCATGCTCTCGCAAGACATGACAAGGCTCGAACAACATATCATCTCACAGTTTACTGACCGGACGATGGAGGATCGCAGTGCCTTATCTGCTATATCACAAGCGAAAGCGAATGGCAAGGCCGGGCCAGGCCACCGTGGCGTTGTTGGATTTATATATGGACGGATCGGGGAAATATTTCTCTGGCCTTGGCTCAGGAACTGGAACGAGAGCATGTATGCATTTCCTCCGATTACGTGTTGACAGTGCTGCTGCCGGTGCTGCAGGGTCGGGTCGTGACTCGTACGGCGGCGGAGGAGGTATCTACACTTACATTTGCGCTGGGCGCGGGGCAGCAGGTAGGCACATATCCAGGTACGGCATCGTAAAAAAAAACGGTAGGGTATGTACGCATTGTGAAACTGAGTAAAGCACGCGCGACATCGGCAGGATACCTAGGTTACATCATAAGAGTTTATCCCCTGCTCTCCAACCAACCCGTTTCCACAGTCACGACCCCGGATGAATGTATCACGTATCATGTATGATATGTACGATGTGTATACCCAACCGCGAATCAGTACAGGAAAAGCCTATCCTTCGCATCCTGCACCACCCAGTCAAGCCCTTCGAACAGGTTTTCGCCTGTCATGGCGCTGCAAGGCAGGATCGTCCATTTGTGGGACTTGATGTCGTCGAGTCGCAGGCCCTGGATGAATCGTCAGCTTCGCGGTTCTATCTGTAGACGAAATTACGGTGCTCTGTAGGAGCTTCATGATCCTCACGTGCGTCCTGATGCCCAGCGATATCAGGGGGAACGTGGGGGTGGAGGGGGGTATCGAATGCCTACCTCTCGGATCTCCTGAAGGTCCATACACCCACTAACATCGGTCTTGTTGGCGAAGACGAGCAGACTGGCACCGAGTAATCTCTGCAGCACGTACCATAGTCGGCAAAACCGTCTTCAGCTAGAATCGAGAGGGAGGGCAACGTACATACCTCTTGCTGAAGCAGGCCGGCAAGCTCCTCGGCACAATTTTCGAGACGGAAACGGTCGGTGGCGTCGACAACCCAGATCAGCGCATCCGTCTTTTCGAAGTAGTTGCGCCAGTAGCTTCGCAAAGTCTTTTGGCCGCCGACATCCCCTTTGGCCGCGTGTTAGCTTCTTCTTCGATGCGGGAAACGAGAGCCCCCCCCCGTAGCGGCTTCCACCACTCACAGATGTTCAACTTGTAGCTATAGATATCACCGGATTAGCTACCGGCCACAACATCTATCGCCCATCGCGCGGCCGAACACACGCGGACGGACGGACGGCGCATGCAAGCACGCACCCTTGGTAGTCGATAGTCTTGATGATGAATCCCAGCGTGGGACTGACGGTATTGACGTCCTCGTTCATGATGCACTTGACAATGGTAGTTTTCCCCGCATTGTCGAGGCCGAGCATCAGCACGCGCATCTCCTTGTCCTTCAGCTGCGCCTTGCGCAGGATGGAGAGCATTGTTACTGGGTTACGGGTGGTTACGCGGGAGTTAGGTTGTCGGCAGAGGGAAGTGGGGAGGGTGGGCTTGCAAGTTGTAGGTTGTGCGAACAACGTTGGAACTTGGAGCTTGGAAACGACAAGCGCAAGCGAGTGGTGGGGTGTTAGTTACTGGCACGTTGCCGGCAGCCGCACCAGCGAACCAGGTGTTCGTGCCAAGGGAACGCATCGCTCGCAACGTGGTCAATGCGTGGTCCAATGGTGCTACATGGCGTGCTACATACACAGCCTTCAAGTTCAAAGTTCCAAGTGTTCCTTGCCTCAGCCATATATAACCGGAGACATGTATATTCTACATAGATTCATGGAGTCTACAGTACGGCATGACAAGATCCGTCATCCCAGTGCCCACCGGTTCGCCGTCAGAGAGTAAAGTATTGACGGGCTCACCGGTCCCCCCGATCCCGCAAGTATTGACGGTCTCACTCCGGTTCGGACTCCCGGCCAGGAGATAGAGTATATGCGCCTGCCAGAACATTCTAGAAAATTACTACAACGGAAGACTCGAGGGTTGCTTGGGAAACGGAGGACGACTCTTCACGAAATTCGAAGCTCAGCACGTCTTTGTAACATTAATTGTCTATACTAAATAGAGTGTTGCCGAACGATGTAAGACCGCAAATCAACAGATTCAACAGAATTAAAAGCACCATAGAACCAACGGAACCAGAAGAATTAACAGAACCAGCAGAACCGATCGAAAGAAACAAAGTGAAGCCAAAGAAAAACACGACACAGAAACGCCAGCACACTCATGTATACCCACCGTCTAGTCCATACCCAGTACCTAATGCTGATGAAGCCCCGCGGCCATGCAAGCAAGACAAAAAGACAAAGATAGAAACCGAAACCCCGTGAAAACAAAAAAAAGGAACGAGACATCCCAAGGCAAACAGAACCCTCAGCGCCAACTCTAAATCCTCCTCTAGATCTTCCATCAGACACACGAACAGGCGAATGGGCGTTTGGCGCTCGTCAGGCAGTCCTGTAACTAGCAGCCGTATCCCAAAAACAGGTGTGGCGCGGTAGGGCTACCACTCCACCCTAGGCGAGATCACCGGCGAGGTACTGCGAAATCCTTGTCCACTTCCACTCGCCATTATTGACCCAGCCCGCATGCTGCCGGGCGAGATCGAGGTAACCCTTTCCCGCGGCGAGGCGGCGCTGCTTTGCGATGTCTCCGCCGGCATCGTAGGTTTCGAGGGGACGCACGGCGAGCTGTACGCTATGGCGTGTGATAGCGCCCCAGGTCTCGGCGAGCTCGCGCAGCGTGCACGCGTCGCCCGAGATGACGATGCGGTCGGCGAGCTGCCGCGGCTCGTGCCGGCTGATGCTCGCGATCGCCATGCCGACGTCCTTGGTCGACGTGAAGCTGATCTTGGGGTCCGTCCGTCCCCCGCACTGCGGCATCACCGCTTCGATCCGCCGGCTCGATAGCATGATCCCAAAGTGCGTGTGGTTCGTCATCGCCGGCTCCATCAGGATCCCGCAGAACAGCTGCACCGTCTTAAGGCCCCAAGAGCGGGCTCGCTGCGCGTGTGCCTCCTTCGCAGAGAGCTCGGGCTCCGGAGTGTAGCGGGAGTGGTCGAGGTCGCTAGCACGCCGATGTTAGCAAAGTCCGAATCGATGAGGTGAGAGTAGAAATTCCGGCGGAGGAATACGACTGTTGTTTTTTTTTTCTGTTTCCTCCGCCCGGAAGCTCCTGTAGAATTTGTGGAATCCGATAACTTACTATTCAGAAGGTATGTACAATCTAACCCTGGCTCTTGCTGCGGCGTATGCAAGGACGTCCCAGGTGTGCGGGCAGACTGTTGCCGTATGTCAGATAAATCTGCCTTGCACACACGAAGACCTCGGAGGAGCCACTCATGAAGCGCAGAGAGAGAGAGAGAGAGAGAGAGAGAGAGAGAGAGAGAGAGAGAGAGGGGGGGGGGGGGGGGGGGGGGGTTGTTTTCGAGAAGGAAAAAATAAGGATATCGAGATGTTGCATTCATGCCGCCCAAGGGATTGTGTGTTGTGTGTGTACTTACATCCTATGAGATTCACCAGCACATCGACACCTTCGAGGGCCGAATCCAAAGATTCGGGGTCATTGTAATCGACGAGGAGGTAAAGGACCTATTGCGGGGAGATTCCATCCGTTAGCTTTCCAACATACACCATTAGATGTCTGTGAGTGAGGGAGGAGGGTCGTCCATACCGGTTGCCGTGCAGAGACTCTTCTCACGTTCATGGGATCTCTGGTCAGGACTCTGACGGAGTCGTAGTAGTTTCCGAATTGCGCAGAGACGAAGGCCGCCAATGTGTCAACTCCGAGGAGGCCGTGGTAGCCGGCGATTGCAATGGTTTTTCGAGACATTGTTGATGTGATTTGTTTGGTGGTGGATGGGTTTGTTTGGTGGATGGGTTTGTTTGGTGGATGGGTTGGGTGAATTGGCTGAATGAAGAGGTGAAATATATGTATGAGACCTACTTGGGGGTGAATGGAGCGGCGAAACTGATGATCTGATTATATGCTGCTGCTGTCTGATTCTGTCTGATGCTGTCTGCTGCTATCCAATTCTGTCTGCTGCTGTCCGAATGAGTATATACTCTACGATTGATGTCTGGGTAGTGTTATATCTTTGAGGCTCAAGCGTATGGGAGGTTTTATATATACACCTATCGGCTTGAGTCACTGTCCGGCAATGGGAAGGGCATTGGGCACAGCCAGCCAGCCGGCGGGGCAAATCAGGTATCAACATGATGATGATGATGATGTTCGAGTCCTACGGTACACACATACGCTTAGCCCACCACCGTTCTTTCCTTAGGTTTTACGGAGACCCAAGTTCCGGTGATGGGGATTCAGTCTGTCAACGTCAGCACTGCACGCCATCCAGCTGCTCTGTTGCCGAAAGACAGGATCAAGGTATCGCATTGCGATTGACACGGAGAGGCAAACATCCATGGGCTCAGGCTCAGGCACAGTCTGTATCTACATGCCCTGCGAGTTGGCTGGACGAACAGAACCGACTGGCTGACTGACTGACGCCCAGTCTCCGCCGGGCAATCACTAGCATGTCACCAAGGCGGGAGAGACAAACAAAAATGACGTCCATGGTATGTACCATACGAGGCCAGCATGAAGTTACGAACCGTGATCTTCTAGCACACTCTTGCACCCAGCGAAAGCGTGTTTCATCATCACAATGCAATGCGGCTTCAGTAGGTAGATACATGCATAGGCAGGTATTATGCGCTAGAGAATTATGCCCGCCCGCCTGCCTCCTTGCCTTGTCCGCACCGCACCGCATTCAGAACGGCGATGCTCGAGCCAAAGCCAAAGCCTTATGTGAAAGCACGTGTCCAACAAGATCCAATCAAGCCACCTCTGCTGCCGCCTGATCTGATCCCAGTGTCTCGTCCGTATGCTCACGATAGTTCAGCTAATGCATCTCGTGGTTTTGACTACGGCCCACCGGACTACACGCACCCTATATGGAGGCTTTATTCAAGCAAAGTCTCCGACTGGATATGAGTGGCAAAATCGAGCTATGCCCTCTAGGTTAGCATATTCAACGTCAACTTCAGGGAGAGAGGCTGAAATCACGGGCCCTACCGGGATTGTGCCCTTCGATGTTGACGGCCAGGGTAGCCACGCCAGCCAGCGGTTCCTCCCCATGCACGTTTGTGTGTATCTCGGCCTGCATCTATCTGGCTGCTGGCGGGGTGCATTGGGAAATCCAAAGCAGATCTGAGACGGCCGTTTGGTTCGGAGAGATCCAAGGGTACCTGGGTGCTTGCTTGCATGCTTGCGTGCGCAGCCCCAAACGTACCGGCGATCGCGGGCTGAAATGTGCGGTGCACTGTGCTTTCCGAACCTAACCGTTGGTACATAATCTACTAATATCACTTTCCGCAGCCTGCACGTTAATGCGTGCGAACCGATGGAAGATTCCATCTGCGTATGTAAAGCGAGACGAGGGAGGGGGAGGGAAAGGGAGGGGCAAGTCATTATTAGGTCTTACCTAGTAGAGGTTGGCGAAGTCATTATTAGGTATTACCTATTAGAGGTTAGCGATGTTTGCCGGATGCTTGCGTTAGATCCCATCATACCCGCCTTGCGATGAAGCTGGGAAGGAGTCTTGAGGAGAGAGATAGCCGAACCACCCTCCGCTACCAGACCGGTAGTTACTAGAGTATAGTTCCCAACTGTGCCCTACCAGATTCCGTCACGGATGATTTATGCCCCACCATATTCCATCACGGATGATTTATGCCCCATGGATGGGATAGTTAGTAGGGCTGATATCAAACGAAACGCCGTCGTTCAACAACACGTGCTCAACATGCACAACGTGTATGTACCTCAGAGAAGCACTCGCTTGGAAGGGTATCCGCGTGGTAGTTAAACGCCCTTTTCTTTTTCCACTACCTATATGCATACTACTAACTGACGAATGAATGAACGGCCGGCCTCAGAGGCTCAGTCCAGAGACCCCTCGGTCATTACTGTGTTTCAGCTTTTTTCGCCGAAGCAAGCGAGAGACGGGCGAATTCAAAGCCCGCGATTCGCTAAGAGTAACGGTGTCGAACAGTCATTATGCGGCTCCCACAAGAAAGATAGAAAGTCGCGGGTATCTTTTCAGGCCGCTAGTGCGACCCAGCATGGTTTGCATGCCCCCAAACACGTGCATGCCCCCCAAACACGTGCATGCCCCCAAACACGTGCATGCCCCCAAACACGTGCATGCCCCCAAACACGTGCATGCCCCCAAACACGTGCATGCCCCCAAACACGTGCATGCCCCCAAACACGTGCATGCGCAGTATGATGAGTTACCGCACGATCTGCCATCATCCATGGTCTGTTCCTAGAACTCCCCTGTAAAGTTCCTCACCTTGGTACCGGTTGGCGCTAGTTAACTGGCTAGGTAGCTCAAGATCGATATAGTTACATATCTCCTACCGGTATGTAGGTCAGCGTCGAGTGTTCACTACCATACTACCGTACTACTGCTCAGGTTCCTGGTTCATTGCTATTTACAATCATACCCTGACTTACGTGGGAGAGGGAACCATGTATGATGTACGACATACATATGTAGGAGGGGTAGCTACGCTATTCTGCGGGGTAGCTGGTATATGACTGTAGGACAGCCCCCAATACTATGTATAATGGCTAAGGGAGGGCCATGACGACCCTGACTAGAGTACATCATACTCACCACTACTACATACTCCCTCCTCCGCCAACGGACAACCAACCAGCCAACCTCACGATCGTATACACGGTACCTAACAACCGGAACAGCCCAATTCCACGCGCCTCACTCCTCGGCATCATGCCTTTTTGCTTTTCTTGCTTTCAGGCAGGGGATTCGTCGTTTCCCGTCGAGTCGGTCGAGTCGAGTCCTGATTTTAAGGCCATCATCTAACCCTGTGACGAAAGATGGGGAAAGCAATGGGTTGGAATGGGTTGGAATAGATTATAGACGTGCGTACATAGTCACTCGTATTTTATCGTGAGCGGCGGGGGGTTAGTTACGTGCGATATCTCTGGCTCGCGGCGATCACTCGGTCAGGCCCCACCCGCAGCCCATGGCGGAGGCAGTGGAAACCCAAGCCCAAGATACCGGTAGAGATGCCTATGGATTCGTATGTTCCAAGTACGATACACATTTGCGCAAGTATTTTTAGTCCTCGCGAGTTCCCATGGTACCGGACTGCGCAGTGCGCATAAATATCCAGATTCTCGGCCGGATCGGAGTGCCAAGTGGTGATTGCGGGGTGGTATGTGTCCTGCGGAAATTGACAGAGACTGTCGGATTCCCACTCTCTCAACCAGAGTATTGTAGAGTCTACTTTTCTCCTTGACATCGATGCAGAATGAAGCTGGTGGGCACTGCACATACAATTAGGTGGATATCAAGCGGCCTCAGCCTTCAGGGTTAAAGCCCGCTACATAAATGGGCAGAACGGCCAAGGCTACGTATGAAGACTGAATTCTGATCCAGAATTTATATAAGACTTTGATCATATGTGAGCACGAATCTTCATCTAAGAGATTTATCATTGTCCATGAGGCCCATAATGAAGACCGCGATTGTTACGCATTGGTGTGACATGAATGGAGATCATGAGATGTGCAAAAAAGGTTCCTTTCACGGCCAAGTCCTCCGCACTGAGCAGGGTGAACTCGATCGATCATCGGCGGGCCGCATCTTGGTGTAACCTGAATTTATTCCCCACTTCCCGCCCATGCCATTCTGTCATTGTGGACTCGGACCCGGGCGTTTTCGCTTCGCTTTCGTGAAGATATGATACCTGTATATTTCTACTCTGTTCTGGCCTTCATGTCTTGCGACATTCACGAGAAACCGTGGCAGCGGATCTCTGCAGCGTGGTGGTGGTGATGGTCCTGCAGAATCAAACCCCCGCATATGCCTTCATATTATTGTAGACCGTTCTTCCGTATCCTATGGAACAAGCCCACGTTGTTTACACTTACGCTCTCTTTCGACTCGGTCCGCCAGCCGTAATAGAAACCTTCCATCTCTCTCCGACGGTCCTGATACGTGCCCGCCTCTAGATACTCTATCGCTACCGATAGCGGAGACTTTCCCGCCAGCCGGAGGCTAACTAGACTGCCCCGCTATCGTCGCAGGCGAAATCGCGGGGTCTCGTTTATAAGAGCATAACCTTCCCGCAGAGACTTTCTGCAAATCGAATTGACCATATAGATACATACTTTCGCCGCCCTGTACGGTATACTTCTTCCGCGATGGATCCTAACGCCTACTCCGAGTTCCACGCCTTCACCACCCCGGCCATCGCCGCCCTCTCCTTCGACGCCGCCACCTCCCGCCACATCCCCTTCCGCGCGCGCACCCGGCACCGACACGCAACCTGGGCGCGCACGCACTTCAGCCGTCCGGAGCTGTACCTGCAGCCGCGTTCGATCCCGGAGCTGCGGCTGATCGTCGACCTCGCGCGGAAGCTGGGAAAGCATGTTGTCGTTGTGGGCTCGGGACACTCGCCCAGCGACCTGACTTGCAGCGCGTCGTGGATGGTGAACCTAGACGAGTTCCACGGCGTGGTGGCGGAGGAGCCGGAGAGCCGTGTGATTACTGTGCAGGCGGGGATGCGGCTGCGGGATCTGATCGTGGAGCTCGAGGCGCGCCGGTGGGCGATGCCGAATCTCGGCAGCATCACCGACCAGAGCATTGCCGGCGCCATCGCGACTAGCACCCACGGCAGCAGTCTCAAGCACGGCATCCTGAGCGAGAGCGTCGTCGCGCTGACTATCATGCTCGCGAACGGGAAGGTCGTCGAGTGCTCGCGCGAGCGCAATGTGGATCTGTTCTGCGCGGCGCTGGTCTCGCTCGGTGCGATCGGGATCGTCGTCCACGTCGCGTTCCGCGCTGTTGCCGAGTATAAGGTCCGCTGGGAACAGGAGGTGGTCAAGCTCCCGAGGTTCTTGAAGTCCTATGATAGCGTGTGGGATGAGAGCGAGTTTGTGCGCTGCTGGTGGTTCCCGTACTCCGAGCGGACGATCGTCTGGCATGGAAAGAAAGTGGAGGAGGAGATTCAGTCGCCGCCCGAGAGCTGGTACGGCGCGAGCTTTGGACGGTATACCTACGAGGCCCTGCTGTACCTTGCCATCTGGTTCCCGAGCACGATGCCGTACGTGGAGCGGTTCGTGTTCAAGATGCAGTACGGACTGGAGGAGGGAGTCAAGGGAAGTGCCGTGGAGAACAGCCACCAGGCATTGACCATGGACTGTCTATTCTCGCAATTCGTGAACGAGGTTCGTCCCACCACCTACCCGCTTCATCGCGGCAACAGCTAACCAACTCCGGGGGAACAGTGGTCGATCCCGCTTCACAAGGGGCCCGAAGCCATCACCCGTCTGGAGCACTGGCTCAACGGGCGCAGCGAGCTCTCCGGCATCCCCATTTCGTCCGCCGGTATTTTCGTGCACGCGCCCATCGAAGTCCGCGTCACCGACTCCAGCACTTCCAGCAACCCCCGCGCCTACCTGGACCAATCCATCGCTGACGGCCCGACCCTCTACCTCAACGCGACGCTCTACCGCCCGTTCCTGCGGAACATCCCCGAGTGGCGCCGCTACTACGAGGCCTTCGAGTACCTGATGAAGGACCTGGGAGGAAAACCCCACTGGGCTAAGAACTTTGTCACCCCGACCGCGGACGACGTGTGGAGCATGTACCCCGACATGGAGAAGTGGGTGCGCATCAGGGAGAAGTGCGATCCCACCGGCGTGTTCGTGGGCGACTGGCTGAAGAGATGCATTCTTGACGGCCAGGAGGCAAAGAGGGCCGTTGCCGAGGAGAAGGCTGGAGAGGGAGACGGAGGGTTTGTGGTCGTTGGCGATGATGGCCAGGAGATTTGAGATTTGATCTCCCATCATTCTCCGGCCCCCGCCCCGTCTGTTCATACCTTTCTTTGGAATTTTCATCGGGCGGTTTTTTCTTCTTTTTTCTTCTTTCTTTTTCATCGGCCAGCTTATTTCCCCACTCTATGTATGGTGGTCGGTACCCTTTTCTGGGTTGTTTTACCACGGCGTTTGATGTTTTTACAACGATGGGATTCGGTTTAGGGGGAATGCCCAAGTCTCTGACGAACTGTATGTACATAAGTAAGCAAGACACACTTCCGCAGGCTGCAGGAATAGCATGTAAGACAAGACAGGATACGGGTGGTCACTGGTCATGTGCATTGTACGCATATTGTTTCACATTCACCGAGCACCTCTGTGAGTGAGCAATGAGCATGCCATGCGTTTTGTTTTGTTTCGTGGCTGGCCTAAAACCATAACACTGGGGGAACATCCTCACGAGTCACCAGTTGATGATGCGTCAAACTAAAGCAAAAAATATCAATTCAATGATTTTCACATCCACCCATTGCCATCCAATCCAATCCTATCCCATCCCATGCAAACCCGTTCAGAGTCACTAGAAATACATCAAGAGAAAGAAAAGATAGTGTAACGTTCCCATACACGACGGCGACGACAAGCAAGCCAAGCTCCAACGAGCAGGCTTCAGGTCCAATCCAGCACAGCAATTCGGACCACAATTCATGGGGGGCGGAACCATTCACCCAGCCATGTGGGGAGGGCAAACAGGAAAGAAAGAGACAAAAAAGGTCTAAAGGGAAGGAAACGGAGGGGTATAGGCAAGAATAAGCCACTGTTTACAAGAAACACAACAGGAGTTATCTGTCAAGGAATGAAGCCATCGGGATGCACCAAAAATTGAAATCTCAACAAAAAAAAGGACGAGGAAAACCAACCAGCGCGCCCCAGCACCCGCTCTGTAAACAAAAATGCAAAAATGATAACCTGTAGGAAAAGGTTTATGAGGTGAAGAAAAGAAAAAGAAAAAGGGAGTAAACCAATCGGTTGCTCATGAACGGGCTGGAGGGGACTGGCTGATGGCTGTAGCAGCACCAGCATATTTTACACTTGGTTCGATCATTTTCATCGAGAACGTATTCAGACATTCATTGCCTCCATGGCTTGTGGAAGTCCCATCAGCCCCAGACTTGGCTTCCCCGATGGTTGCCACAGCGCGGGAATCTTGGCGTCGTCCCAGGTCCTGAAGAGCGCCTTAAACTCCTTTGGTGCGTCGCCCAATATGACGTTGCCCGCTGGGATGAAAGGTCTGTTTTCTACCGATGTCGCAAGAAGGGCGTACTCCTGCGTAAACTGGAGTGCTGCCTGGAATTCTTCCCGCCTGGACTGGGATTGCGATCCGATGACACTGTGATGTTCGATCAGTATACACGCATATAGCAACAGTAGGGGGTTAGACCCACATGTAAAACTCGAAAAACGCATCGGCCACGTAGATTTCACGAGGATCCAGATCGTCCTGACAGAACGGCGTAATCTCGATCACCTTACATGATGTCAGCTTCATGCACAACGTACGACAAAACAGATAAACTTGCCTTTGACTGCATTTGCAGATTCACTTTGAAAAGCCTAGCAGCATACTTCTTGCTAGAAGGCCTTAGGTTCCAGTAATCGGCTGACTGGACCTCGAAGCGCCCGCCGAGAGCCTCCCAGAAGGACTCTGGCTCCTCTCCTTCCAAACACTCGACAAGTTCACCCAGTCCAGATATCTCAAATCCGACGAGCCGTGCCACTCCAACCTCATCCGGCATGGCACCCTTTCCTTTCCACAGATAGACAGCTGCCCCTTGCCGGGAGAGAACATACGAAAACCCGGAGCAAAGACTCGAAGCGTCAAGGTCAACCTCATCGAATGCCACCCCGCCAAAGAAGTTCCTCCCGCAAAGCATAAATGAGCTATCGATAGGTGAATCGTTGTCCCGGGTACCTCGCCGTGTTACGAGGATGCCGCCGATAGCGTGGAAAAACGTCGCATTCTCACGGCCTTGCTTCAATTGAACCTGTACTAACGTAAGCAAACAAACATACGAACGAAGTCGAAGGGGCAATTACGAGTCTCCCGCCCTCTTGCCTTGCCGCCTTGCGTGCGAATAGCTGGGCATCCTCAATTTCACTTTCGGAAACCATGGATCCGCTCCACAAGTACACCTCCGCCTCGTTCTTCCCGAATGCATTCTCAAAGCGATGAGTGCACAGATACATGCAGTTGTCAAAGAAAACATGATGCTGTTCCTTGGGAATAGGAGTGAGTCTGCCATAGCCGTCGATGTCGGAGACTTCAAAGTGTGTAGTCTTCACCTTCTCAGCCGCGACAACCGGGTTAGATGCAAGAATACTCATAATGTCGAAGTCAATCTTATTGGCACGGGATGAAGGGCCTGTGAAGAATTTGGACAACAATTGGGTGTCATCATTTTCGGCAGCACTAATATCCGGCGTCGGCAGCAAAGGTGAAACAGATCTTGAAAAAAGCCTGGGCATCGGCTTCTCATCGTCATCTGGCTCCATCACTGAGACAGGAGCTGATAGTCCTGAAAATCCCGAGATTCCAAGGCTCTTTCTATCGCTATCACGCTTGGGCAACCTGATGGGCGACACTCCGGCGCTTGTGATGGAGTCCACCAGGTCATGGACTATGACTGGCGAAGACTTCAGTGCACTCAATGAGGGCTCTCGGGTAAGCACGTTTGCAGAGGGTGTCTTGATAGGAAGCGGGGTTTTAATCGCAGACTCCTGCACTGTCGCTGGCTCAATGGAGAACTTCTCATTCTCTTTAAGGCTGGAAGCGGAAATATTTCTCAGGACTGGCGACTTGGCGGGGGTAGGTGACTTCGGCTTTTCAGGCTTAGGGAAGGGACTGCATACGACCGGGTCCACTGTTAAGGTGCTCTCTGGCTTGGAATCCTCTGTAGCAGGTTGATCGACCTTGGTCGGTGCCCTCCTCTTAGGCCCTCTAACTCTTCCTTTGGTGATCTGTAACGATTATTAGCCATAGAACTAGAGCTGTAGGTATTCACATACATGATTGAGGGGAACCGCGGATTGCGCAGAACCTCCAGTTGATTTGGATGCATCCTCCGCACCTCTCGACGACCTAAAGGCATTCCCGCTCGCAGCCGTAGGTGGTCCTCGTGACAACAGACCCAAAAGGTTTGGATTGAACCTTTCCGCAAGTGTGCCTTTCTTCACAGGCTCGATCTGTGACGGGGAGAACCTCTTCTTCTCAGGCTCTATCCGTACAGGAGCGAACACCTTCTTCTCGAGCGCCGAGGAGGGTAAGTTCTTCTCGAGCACTGAAGATGGTAGCTTTTTATCGAATACTGAAGGGAAGACCTTCTTCTCGGTCACTGGCGAAGGAGTCTTCTTCTCAGTCACTGGCGAAGGAGTCTTCTTCTCGAACACAGATCTCAATTCCACGGGAGTCTTAGATCTCGGCTCAAAGGGTCCAGGAGTTTTGGATCTCGTTTCCACCGGTCCGGGAGTCTTGGGCCTCATGTCCGCCGGTCCGGGAGTCTTAGACCTAGTTTCCACCGGTCCGGGAGTCTTTGGCCTCATGTCCGCCGGTCCGGGAGTTTTAGACCTCGTTTCCACCGGTCCGGGAGTCTTTGGCCTCATGTCCGCCGGTCCGGGAGTTTTAGATCTGGGTTCCATTGGTCCAGGAGTCTTAGATCTTGGCTCCACCGGCGAAAATGACGACGACGTGGGTTTCACGGGGGAGTCTGAATGTCTGAGCGAGCCCTTCGCAGAAAGCAAGCTCTCCTTCAGGGGATCTATTTTCGGCGCCTTTTGGACTCCTCCCGTATTGTTCAGATTCGCCTTCCCAGCCAGAATATTGTCCTTCAACTCGTTGGGCGCCCTGTAGTTCTGTGTTCTTGTCGATTTCAACCGTGACATTGCATTGAGGAACGGAAGCTCTTCCTTCTCATCGCCTTTACCGGAATGCGGGCGAGGTTTCAACGAAGCGCGGAAGTTGATCTGTTCCTTTGGTTTTGATGTAGGTTTGGCGGAAAGGTCAATCATAGAATTCCTATTGGATCCGGTCGACGACGGCAATGTATTCGTTCGGTTAAGACCATAGATGGCTGGCTTATCAGCAGCCGACAGCTTCTTTTCTGTGTCATCATCCCTTTTGTACGAGCCCGTTGTCTCGGGTGCATTCTTCTCATTCGCTTTTTTCAACGACTCGTAAGAAGGTATTGGGTTTGGATATAGAATGGGAGTCTTAGCAGGAAGCACCGGGGGTTGGCCGAATGGCGAGAGTTCAACAGGTTTTGGTTGTGGCTTTGCAGGCGCCATCGGGGGCTGAGGATTGTCGGTTCCCTTCTTCAAAGCAGTCTCCAGCCAGGACGATTTGGTTGGGCTCCATCGTTTGGGCTCAAAGGTTTTCCCAGGAGAAGCCGGTGGAGTGCTATCTCGTCGTGAGTATCGATTTGTGAGTCCTTCGGACGTGGTGTTAGAACGACCGCGGATTGGTTTGGCGACGGGTTCTGCTTCGGGCTCGGATGAAAGGTCTTCGGGAGCAGGAGTTGATCCCCTAGATGTTGGCAACAGGACCGGCTCATTGCCTCTGGCAAACACCGAGTTGCTCCTCGAATGACCACTACCACTGCTAACTGACTCCGCCCTACTTCCATATCTCTTGTGCATGGATCCTTCCCTTTTCAACCTCGCACTCTGTACAAAGCCACCAACACCTTTTGTTGGACTTGGGGTACGGTCCCTCGAGTCAGGTGAGAGGCGTTCTTGACTCGGGCTCATCAGGGGAGCGGCACGAGAATCCTCGACTTCAAATCGACCGGAAGCATTGCTAGCTATTGAAGGTGATCGCGCAAGATCCGATGGCGGAAATCTCTCAGACTTGAGGGAACCGCTTCTAGCGACTCTTGTAGTTGACAGAGAATCGAATGCCGTACGTGGAGAAGCTTTCTGGAGTTCTGGGATCTCGGCCTGCATGATGCTGCTATCACCAGAGGACGGTGACATCCCGGGCAGGGACATTTTAGAAACACTTTCCATCCTCTCCTCTTCCGCTTTCCTTAGAGCACCGGATGTAGCAGCCCGTTCCCGTGTTTGACTGAACCATGTGGGCTCCTTCGATTGAAGGTTCGCAGTGATCTGGGCTCGACTCTTTTCTGGTGAATCCGTCGATTCACCAGCATTAGGAGATGAAGGTGATAACTTCGGCAACCCCCCATACACACTGCCATGGAAGGATTTTGGACGACGCTGCCAGGAGAGTGTGGGTGTCCGTCTCAGAGGAGCTTCGCTACTGGTTGTTTCAGTGGCATCAGTAAGCTTCCCCGTCAACTTCGCCAGTGCCGCATTCGTGCCGGTATCAACGCGTTCGGCGGTATCGTCGCTATCCCGGGTTTCAGGTCGGGAGACAGCGGATTTCAGGCTAATCGGAGTTCCACCTGGCGAGTCCTTCTGTGGCGAAAGAGAGCGAGCTCGTTCTGCGGGCGTGGTACATCATCAGCCAACCATCGGTAGTGGTGAATTGGATATCGATAGAATCTTCAAGAAATAAATACGTACCGTCTCGCCTAGCCCGTCGGGCTTCTCGCCCGGCCAAGATCTCGGCTTCGAGCTGCCTCGCCCTATCGGCATCCTCCTTGTCTCGTTTATCGCCCAATTCCCGTATCCGCAAGAGGAACTCGCTAACATCTGCACCGCCGTCTCCTTCCATAGCGGTCGTGTAGGCGGGAACAAGAAGGTGAACCGTAGCAAAACCGGAGAAGTATAAACCTCCTAGGGCTGATGAATAAGAATATGGAGTTGAATGAGGCAGAGACGAGGGGGGTGTCCGAGGAGGGAAGAATCGTTGAAGCTGAAGTTCGGTAGATACGGAAAGGACGGCGGGTCGAAGCAGAAGGAGAAGGGAGTGTTGTGCTGCTTGCGAGATGCAGAACCAAAAAGCAGGAAAGGTTGAAGATCGAGGAAGTTCCGCTTTGGTCGTCGAGACCGGGAGGGGCTCTGTAATACTGGGGTTGCGAGCGCTGATCTGAGCTTTGGCGTCTTGGCTCCACTAGCCACGTCACGTGTCGTATAACAACTCCAACCGGCGGGTGCAACACGCGGAAGTAAACAAATAGGTAATGCTGAGACACCGATTACAGAGAATAGGGGTTATAGCCGCCCGAGACGAGCGCCGTAACAAAGTTCGATATATGGTTTGCCTGGTCGTTCAGCGTTAATTCCTTGTGCCCTCAGAGCGTCCATCTGCGATCACTCGCCATTGCGCCTAGGCTACTAGTCGGTGCCTGCGTGCAAAATCCCTCAGCTTGGAAGGTCCAGGCACGAAGCAGAAGCAGAAGATGTCAGCGTGGCAACAAAGCCTTCGCATCACTATCTACGGCAGTTGTATCCCGAGAAGAAATTTGGCCAATAGTATCGTCGGCAATTAGAATAAAATCCAGGATCAATGTAGTTGATGCTCAACTTGAGCTGAGGTCTGCATATGCATACCGCGCCGCTGAAATTGAAACAAGCAAAACAATGATAGATACTCGGGCATTGCCTTTTTGCCAATCAAACGGACGCATTTCTTTTCGCTGGAGTGTGCAACTTTCTCGCTAAATAGGACCGCGATTCTCTCAAAGAGGACGTCTGAAGGGCTCACTATCGATCGAAAGAAAATGGAGTTATCCTCGACCGAGAGTAGAGCTCTGGGAGAATCAAGCTTCATGATGATTTTATAGCCCACATACAAGAATATTACAGGAGTTTGGTTCATGGATTAAGCATTCTGCTCATCCCTACGACAATTAAACTCCATCCATTCTACCACGCAATCCTCGCAACAAACCCCTGCGGCCATCCCCTTATCACAAACTTCCTCATCTCATCAAGCAGCAACAGAACAACTCCAAAAGCTGCAGGGAGGAACCAGTACTCAAGAGGTATAGTTGTAGATCCAATCAAGTCCTGGAAGAACGGGATGTAACAGACTGCACAATGTTAATGCCATTCAGCCATGCCAGGGAGAGAGAGGGCTTACAGATAAATACGATGATGATACCACACCCAATTGCGGGGAAAAGGTATAAGTTCCTGGAGTAGTACGGTCCCAACGGCGGCATTTGCGTGATACTCAACCGTCTCGTCCTCGTAGCCATGAGGTTAAAGAATTGCCTGTATACACAACTCATCAGCAGCGATTCACCCTTTCCTCCATCGGTGGGACATACATGACAACAAGCGTAACGAAGTACACTGAGCTGGCCTCATTCACCGTCCTGGTGATGAAATCAGGATCGTACTTGGAGTCGATATTCCCGTAAGATAGCCAGACTGCGGAGAATGGTAGGCCCTGGCGTTGCATGTACCAGAAACTCATTGCCATGCTGCAGACACACTCGATCATGCCGATGCAGAAGTAGGCGTGGAAGATTAGTTTGCCGTCGACAAGGTGCTCAGTGCGGTTGTTGCGCGGCTTGCGTGTGAGTGTATCGGACTCCGGCTGTTCATAGGCAAGGGACATGGCTGCTATGCAGTCGGTGAAACAGCAGATTACGATCATGAGGAAGGAAGACAGGATCTGTGGGAGCCCGAAGAGTACGTTGATCATAATGGGCCCTGGGCAGTCAGTTTATGATCAGTGAGTGGAAATAGAAATAGCTACTTACAAAGCTCACTGAAAGTTCCAGCTGGCAGGAGATAAGTGATTGTTTTTCGTAGATTATCTATAAGCGTATCAATATCAGGGTCGTGACTTCTCTGACTTGGAACATGCATACCAAACACCGTTCTTCCAGCCCGGACAGCGCCGACAATCCCCTCGAAGCTGCCGAGAAGAATCATATCCGCAGCCTCAATGGCAACTGCACTCCCGGAAGCCAGAGCAATTCCGACATCGGCTGCTTTCAGCGACTATTCGTACACAAATTAGTCAGTTACAGTGCATCACGCAGTAGAAGCATCAAACTACCACGAACCGGAGCATCGTTAACACCATCCCCCGTCATTGCCACAACCTCACCCCTCTTCTGAAACTCCTTGACAATCCTCAACTTCTGTTCTGGCGTGGTCCGCGCAAACACAACCTCCTTATATCTCGATAATTGATCCCACTGCGCCTCATTCAACACAATCAACTCGGACCCTTCCAGGACGATGGCCCCCTGGAATCCCGTATCATTGTCGAACCACTCTTCATCCTTCTTCTCCTCGTGCTTAACATACTGCCTATCCAGCGACGTAAAGTCTTCGACCGCAGCGGGAGGAACAGTAAGAATCCCACAGGAGCGGCCAATGGACTGCGCCGTGAGCTTGAAGTCACCAGTGACCATGAACACACGGATACCCGCGCCGCGAAGGATCTCGATAACCCTTGGAATCTCGTCGCGGGGCGGGTCGACGATTCCCACTAAGCCGGCCAGTCTCATATCTGTTGCGGCTAAGGAAGCGACCTGATCGGCGAATTCGGCCGTGTTTGGAGCCCAAGGGAAGAGTGACTTCGGTACCCGCTTGCTGGCGAGGAGAATAACACGCTTTCCGTCCATAGCCCATTGTATCTGTGTCTGCTGCAGGTTCTCACGCCAGGCGGAGGTGAGCGCCGCCTGGGAATCGTCGGGTAGCAGCAATGAGCCGCACCGCGGGAGGAGGATGTCGGGGGCGCCTTTGATCATGAGGATACTTCACGGTCGAGCAATCAGTAACGGCAAACACTTCTGGACACAACCACTTACTGTTCACCGCAACAATCATCGCCTTCACCCACCACTTCGGCGAATAGCGAGAGCATGAACTTATTCTTGCTGTTGAATGGCACCTCGTAGATCCTCTTCCATTTATTCCGCAAGTCTGCTACTGGGCCCAAACTTTGCGCGAACCGCAGGATTGACTGGTCAGTGGCGTCGCCGTGGACTGTTTGCAGCTCCAAGGGAAGATGGAGAGTGGCTGCGTCGAACTCGCCGGCGTTACACAGCCCAGCGATGGCATAGACCTCGAGCATAGCTGGAGTAGGAGGCCCGCTGTGGGGGACTGTGTGCTTGTCATAGCCGATGCAAAAGTCCGTGACGAACATCTTGTTCTATGGCATTGTCAACAACAATACGTCTAGAGCGCGAATGTACGCACGCACCTTCGTGAGTGTTCCAGTTTTATCCGAGCATAGCAATGACACTGAACCAAGCGTCTCGACCGTTGCGAGTGATTTGCACAGGATGTTATTTTTCCTCATGGAGTGCGCAGTGATCGTAAGACACGTTGCGAGGGCAATGGGAAGACCTTCCGGAATGAAAGCCACCGCAACACTGACGCAGTCGACGATGAGGAGCGGAACATCGATCCACTTGGGATACGACCTCCGTAGCCAGGCAGCCCTGTGGTGGTTTCCGTCAACACTCTGCACCCATAAGACTAGAAGGAGCAACTTACCAGAGAATAATCACGAGAATAACCACAAACAGCACCAGCCCGCCAATAACCATAACGAACCTCATAATCTCCCTCTGTAGTGGCGTCATTCCCTTGCGGGGGCGACTCGACAACTTCGCAATCCTTCCAAAGACCGTTTTGTCACCGGTGGCGACAACAATGCCAATGCCATTTCCGCTGACGCAGTGAGTACCTTGCAAAGCTATGCAACGGGTTTCGAGATAGTTGGGGTCAGTAGAATCGACGGTGGCCAGCGAAGGCTTTGATTCTCCTGTTCACTGGTCAGGTTCCCATCGAAGCTATCATTGAGCGCGAGGGCTTACCTGTTAAAACCGATCGATCGAACTTCAGGTCCATTGAAACCTCCAGCATCCTGAGATCGGCCGCAACCTTATCACCAAGCCTGACATAGAGGATATCTCCAGGCACAAGTGCAGTCGATGGGACTTCAGTCTGGTTACCATCCCGCAGCACCAGACACTTATCCGGCAGCATGGACATAATTGAGTTCATAACCTTCGATGAAGAGTAATCCTGCCACGCATTGAATCCTGCCTGTATAGCGAAAACCAAGAGTAGCACAATACCGAGAGCTGCATTGGCAGGAGCGGGCGGATTTCCGAGAGGCTTCCATGCGATGAGAACGAGTATTCCACCAGTGAGGAGAAGTGAGCCGAAGCCGCCGAAGAAGTACATGAACAGCTTGTGGAGAAGACGCGAGGGAGGCGGTGTTGGAATGTTGTTGCCATACCATGAGACCAACTGTGGAATTTGGTCTGAACTGAGGCCGGTGGTGGGGGAGGACTGGAGACGCTCGTAGATATCCGGAAGAGGGACCACGTGCCATTGGAGTTCGGCGATTTCTTGAAAGGATTCATCAGATACCAGCGCCACGATAGGAGGAGGTATTCAAGAGTGAAATTATACCGTCGGCGAGTTCTTCGGCGTAGGATTTCTGCTTCACCTCCTGCTCCTTCTGCGATTCGGTACCGTCAAGCTTGATAGAGCTTCACCAGAAATCAATCACATGCTTCCACGAGAATCCGCAAGAGGAGGAGGTAGGAGGTGAGGTTTCAATACAGTGCACGATATTCGACGGCCACCTGTGCCCCGAGGGACCTGTCTCTGCTCAACCCCGAGGCCACACTCCTGATGGACATATCGGTGTACTGTCGTTGCAGTGGAAACCCATGACGAGCATTGACATTGTTTTCGACATCTTGAAACTGGATGCGGGTTTGGTCTTTGCTTGCGGAGGTGATTTCGTCGGCCATTGATGAAAAACGAGATTGAATGAATAGGTATTTTCTCTCTTCACCCACTTCTAAGGCCTCTATATACAGCGAGGCAAATTTGCGGGACGTGGGTAAGAGGCCGCACGTGCGATGGTGAGATCCCTCTGTTACGGGCGCTGTAGCTATTGAGACATGAGGTTATTCATGACACTGCACTTGTCCCAGCCAGCCAATTCCCATCTCTGTCGCTCTCACAACTCAACCGAGTGACGACATTCAGCCCGAATGGCTATGCTTAGGCCTTCCTAAATTCTTCAAACCAGATGGTGGCTCCGACTGGCGATGTGGGTAAAATCACTCATATATCCAAACCATCGGTGCTCTCGGGCTGTGCAAGCTGCTGCAACGGCCTGACCTCCGCGCTGTCGTTCAGAAACAAGCTCACCGTGCAGATCTGGTAAATAAGCGCCCCCGCCTCGCTTATGCGCGCCAGCTGCTGGATGGGGTTATGGTGCTCGAGTCGAGTGACCGGATGGAGGCATGAGCGGTGCTACCCTGGAATCTGTTGGTCACGATATTGCTGCCACTAGAACCGAGATATGAGCGATATTCGGATGGAAATTTTAAGGCCATATGCCGCGCCAGTGTTGTCGGTTTGGAGGAGCGGTCTGCTGTAATTGAAAACTCCTGTTATTTGGTTCCCCTATCGAGGTATCCTGTGTATACCCGGCGGACTTCGCCTCTACCCCCATGCTGCCGCCTGTACCCGGGTCCTGTCACTTGCCATTGTCACTACCAGCTCCCCCCGCACCCACTCTGACCCAGCGGTACCTACTTTCTCTTTGGATGATAGTGCTGGGGAGTTCTGCCCACATTGGAGTCTGCAAATCAAACTGCCCATCACGAAGGAGTCCCACAAAGTGCAATGGCCTCAGTCAGAGAATTCCGCAACCCCAAGTTCGCCTCAGTCAATCCTGTGTCGTTTCCTGGCTAATGTTCGTCACTCGAACCAGCAGCGTCTTGGATTTTTGTCCTCACGATCCTACTACTGATATCCCCCAATACTCACAATTCCCTGGCTCGTTTCCAAAGAACCAGATCATCCAACCCAAAGAGATAGAAATCGTAGTAGCGATGTTGTTTTTAGTTGGGTTCCCGTCATAGCACCTACCGCCCGTTGGAACGAGATACCTTTCCGTGGGAGCTTAGGGCTGTATTTGCTAGTCCTTCTCTGTCCACATGCCCGCTGCCCGCGTGCGCTCCTTTGCGAGCAGGCAGTGCTGCTCTGTTTCCCCCCTAAACCCCCTTGCCTTGCAGTTGCCAGTCGCGATTGTGAGTGTGATGATGGTAGATATACCGGTATTTTCAAGATGTACGAGACAACGTGCGAAACAGCAGCTTATCGGTTGGCTCTGTGCTCCGCCGCAACATTGATTGCTACATGTTATCGATCGTCCCAGGAGATTGGTACCGAAACAGCATCACAACACCCTTACAAAAAATTTCAGTAGTGTTCTTATCGGAATGCGGGGACATCGATACCACCGGAGTTTTGGTCTTTGATTCTGTTTGCGCAGGTTCGAGGTAACTAACAAGGGCTGCATTGCTGTTCCCCCTTGAAGAACGGACCAAACATCACCCTAGCAGATAGAGAAGATGGTCCAAAAACATGATTTGACCGAGGCTCGATCTCGGGACCTCTCGTGTGTGAGACGAGTGTGATAACCAACTACACCATCAAACCACTTATGAGGATGGACCATGTGTTGGCCTACTCATACAAATCTGCACGGTTGTCACTGATTACTCTTGAATAATCACGTTCGCTTTTCTCCCATAACTTATACATTACAAGCCCTTCCGCCAACTACCGCCTTCCTTTCCCTCTCCCTTTCTTCGAACCCCCACCCGCATCCCTCTTATTCGCAGCCTTGACACCACCCCTCAGGCCTTTGGTCGCTCGGTCTGACTTCGTCTTCTTGTACACTTTCTCCTTCTCCTCCTTCATCTCCTCGCGCTTCCTTTTCTTCCCGCTCATGGGAGTTTTCTTATCGGGTAGAGAAATCCCGTTGAGCTCGGCCTTACTGACCTTCTTCGCCTCCGCCTTCTCACGCTGACTCTCAAACCACGTCCTCTTGGGACGTCCCTTGATCTCATCCTCGAACTTAACCAGGTTCTCAGTCCTCCGCACCTGCATTTCCATCGTCTGAATGAACTTCTCCTCCTTCTCCTCCTTAAGCACATCCTCAATCTCGTCTTCGAGAGCAGTGAGCTTCTCGTGCACAGCGTTGACTGTATCATTGTCGAGGACGCGCGAGACGACCTTGGCGGATTGTGCCTGAGCGGCGCGCACGGCGGCCTTGACGACTTTGCGGTCGCTTTCGGAGGCGAGGGTGATGGCACGACCTGAGCGCCCAGCACGCGCGGTACGTCCGACTCTGTGAAGATAGATCTCGTGGGATTGCGGCGCCTCGAAGTTGATTACGCAATCAACGTTTTTGATATCAAGACCACGGGAGGCAAGATCGGTTGCGAGCAGGTAGTCGACCGCGCCGTCACGGAAGGCTTCAACGGCTTTGACACGCTAGGGAAGGTTAGCATGCTACATGGAGGGATCGGCGAGGGGATGGATTTTACCTGTTCCTGTGTCAAACTTCCGTGTAGCTCTGTAGCCTTGAGTCCGAAGAGCCCGAAAATGACGCGGATTCTGTGTGCAAGCACCTTGGAGCGGAAGAAAATGATGCATCGGGTGGTCACAAGCGTTTTGCAGATATGAATCAACATAGCTAACTTCTGCTTCTCGCGCTGGGGCCTGATGCGGACGAATTCCTGCACCAATCCCTTGACGGTGCTCTTTTTGCGGTCCACCATGAGACGGACCGGGCGATTAAGGGAGAGTCTGATCAGCTTGTCGACGGAGTCGGTCATGGTCGCAGAGAACAGCATGGTTTGTCGGCTCTTGGGAATCGTGTTGATGATCTCGTTGAGCTCGTCGGCGAATCCGTCTTCCAGCATACGATCGGCCTCGTCCAATACCACGATCTCGATGGTTTCCACACCAAAGCCCTGAGAGTTGCGCATGTGGTCGATGAAACGACCAGGAGTGGCAAAGATGACATCGGGGCGTTTCTTGAGCTCAAGTTCCTGCACCTTGAGCGATAGTCCTCCTACCGCCAGAGCGAATTTGATGTCGGTATACGCTGCCAGCTTGACTCCCACCGAGTGCGCCTGCATCGCCAACTCACGGGTAGGACACAGGATGAGAACTCTGGATGTAGGCACCTTCTTTGGTCGGTAGAGTAGTCGCTCGAGAATCGGCACTATAAACGCCGCCGTCTTTCCGGAACCAGTTTCCGCACCTCCAACGACGTCCTTGCCAAGTAGTGCCACAGGAATAGCTTTCTGTTGAATCAAAGTAGGTGCAGTGAAGCCGACGTTGGCGAGACCACGGAGGATAGGACGAGAGAGGTTCATGTTTTGGAAGCTCGCCGAAGGGTCGGGGTTAAAAGTGATCTCATCTTCAGGAGCAAAGTAGGCGGCCTTTTTAGCAGCTTCGGCGGCGGTCTCGGTATCCGATCCTTCGCGGTCAGAGCCAATATCGTCGGGATGGGGAACGTAGGAGGCTACAGATTCATCGTCAGAGTCTTCGCCCTTGTCCTCGTCGCCGTCGCCGCCCTCATCGTCCGAGTCCTTGGAGGCGTCCGAATTTTTTGTTGCGTCTTCGTCCTCCTCTGAATCTGCGCCCATGCCAAAACCGTCCGCAGCAATGTCCTCGTCGTCGTCTTCAAATCCTGCGAAACTCACTTCCGCCTCATCATCTCCATTTTCCTCGTCGCTCTCTCCACCCTCGTCCTCGTCTTCCGCCGCGCCTTCATCATCACCCTCTTCACTCTCGTCGTCGGCGAGTTCGGGTGCGTCATTATCAGCGTCGTCTCCGTTCTCCCCACCCTTCCCTTCCTGCTTCTTTTTTGCTGCCCTCCGCCGGATGATTTCGTCTATATCCACTCCTTTCTTCTGGTCCCTCATCGCCGCCTTTGCACCCTCAAATCCCCACCCATCGTACTCTCCGACAGCGTCACCCAGATCACCTGCCTGGAACTCAAAATCCGAGTCCAACCCGCCATCGTTCGCCGCCTTCTTCTCCTTGCGCTCTACCACAACCTTCTTTTCCGTGCGCTTCCTTTTCTTCCCTCGCGACTCCTCCTCCTCCGGTTCGGGGGAAAGACTCGGGCTGATCTGCGCCCCGTCGTCAGAGTCGTCTTCGTCCAGAATCGGCACGTCTTGATCCGAGTCATCAATGGTCATAACGAAGTCGTTGGCGGCGGCCGGTGCGACTTTTGCATTTATCGTAGGCGATGCGCCGTCCCTCGAGGGAGTCTCATTGTTCTTGCGCTTTGATTTCGCCATTTTGTGTGGTGTGGTGGGGGTTCGTTGGTGGTGGGGTATAATTGTGGATGTCCTTTCGTTGCGAGAGAACTTCGACTCTGAACTTTTTTTCGCAGAGCCGCAGGGATCAACGCCGCTAGCTTGGAGCGTGTCGTGCACGGGCTAACGCCGCAAGTGAGAGACATGTGGAAAATGAAGCTGTGCCTGTTCGAGATTCACAAACGATTACATGTAGTAGATATGGGTACTTTTTCGAGTGAATTACGGCGGTGATTGCTGAAGCAGATCTAGCCTTCGCTGCTGGTGGGAGGGTGATTTTCTGTGTCTCATCCACCTTGTGGTTCCTACGCCCGTCCGTCCAGTCCTCTTGGCTTCCCCGTTTTCGTGTCTTTGTCAAAATTGAACTGGACTGCGCACAATGCATTTTCAAAAGAGGAGAACCCGCTTCCTTCGAAGAACGGACCAGGCAGGACAGGTAAAGCTGACCGGCTCAGCCGTTTCTGCATTCCGACTGTCTCTCTATCTGCTACTTCTCCCCTTCATCTCCTACACCCCCTCCTTATCCATAGAGCACCTACCGTAGTCAATCGTCCGGATATATCCCCATACCGTTCAACCTGCCCCCACTACCACTACATTCATCACCATCCTCACTACCAAAACTCCCCATGCCCTTTCAATTTGCCCTGCTTAGTTAATGCGCCTATTACGTACTCACAAGCGCACCAGAGGTATCCTCATAGAATAGGTCGATATACCGCCCCCTCTCGACCAAATCGACGTCATTCGTTGATCCGGAACCACCTTCAAATTGTTAGTTGATCTAGCATT
Organism: Tricharina praecox; assembly: GCF_024521635.1. Taxonomy (NCBI): domain Eukaryota; kingdom Fungi; phylum Ascomycota; class Pezizomycetes; order Pezizales; family Pyronemataceae; genus Tricharina; species Tricharina praecox. The sequence continues at coordinate 790,635 of NW_026250417.1, forward strand.
CTAAAGTCCAATCCAATTTTCACATCCCCAAAAGACTTTCATTTACATCTGCCATTCTATATTTCGTATGTGCACCATACTGTGGTCGCTGAGATCGGACCAGTTGTTGGCCTCGCGTCCCTGCGCGTCCTTGTTTTGCTTTTGTTTCTATTTCCACATGGGCTGCTAACGAACTCCACGCCCTGCAGAAGCCCCTCGCGACGAAACCATCACAGACCTCGCCTTACACAACCACCGACCGCTCTTCCCTTCGCCCCCGATCCGTCATGGACAACCCAGAATTACAAGCGCACCTGGCCGCTCTCGATGCCGAACTCGATGAGGGCGATATTACGCAGAAAGGATACGAGAAACGCCGCACACTCTTGCTCTCGCAGTTCGGCGTCAACGTCGGCTCCGGCAGCATCACCTCCTCCAATCCATCGCATCACTCGTTGCAACAATGGCGATACAGCGACGGATCTTATCAAGGAATGGATTCGTCTTCGGTTGGTGGTGGGAGCCGGACATCTCTTGTGATGGGTGGAGCGCCGCAGCCGGACCGGAGTAGAGGCGGGGGAGAATATGAGTCGGCTCCGGCCGGCACGAGATCAAGTTACTTACAGAGCGCGGCACCACCGCACATGAGGAGCAGCTCGAATAGCAGTTCGAGGTTATCGCCGCATTCACCGCATCATACCCGCGACGATTCGATGACGTTGCCGACTCAAGGCACTCACATCCGGAACTACAGCTCTGCATCGTCCAATCCGTCGGTCCAACAACAGCAGAGCTATGCGTACACGCCGCCGCATAACCACATGCAACTACCACCACAGATCGAATATGAGCAGTACGATGAAGGTCAGACACCAATGCAAGACCAGCCGGGAATGTCGGATTCGAGGACGAATACACTATTTGACGCGGGGGGCTACTTCTCGGACTTTACTGCCCAGGTCTACGAGCCGGGGAAAGACCTAAACCAGAATCGACCTCTGGAGAATGACTACAACCAGCCTATGATGCACCGCTATCCGGAGAACGCCGGATTCTCCCCCACTGCTGCTGTTCCTCCGCCGATGCTCAACACCAACGATATGCCGCCGCCAAGCGCCATCAACACCTTGATGCCGCTAGAACCACGGGATGTGCCATTCGCGGTCGATGACCCCCACAACAGGAATATTCCAATGTCAAAATTCGACAATATAGCCACCGTACTGCGGCATCGGGCTCGATCAATACCGAAACAGCAAGCATATGTCATCCTGGATACCAAAGGCAAGGAAGTCGCCGCCATCTCCTGGGAGAAACTGGGATCACGCGCAGAAAAAGTGGCGCAAGTGATACGGGAGAAATCAGGCCTATATCGAGGGGACCGCGTGGCGTTGGTTTACCGTGATGTGGAACTCATAGATTTTGCTGTCGCGTTGCTTGGCTGTTTCATTGCTGGTGTGGTCGCTGTTCCTATCAATAACATGGAAGATTATCCCAAACTCAACTTCATCTTGACATCGACGCAGGCGCATCTAGCGCTCACCACGGACAGCAACCTGAAGGCATTCCAGCGCGAGCTAACGACTCTGAAGCTAGCCTGGCCAAGGGGCGTTGAGTGGTGGAAGACAAACGAGTTTGGCTCCTTTCACGCCAAGAAGGGCGAGGAAGTCCCGCCATTGCAGGTTCCAGATTTAGCCTACATAGAGTTCTGGCGGGCACCTACTGGCGACCTACGAGGTGTTGTACTGAGTCACAGGACGATAATGCACCAGATGGGAACGCTCAGCGCGATCATAAACACTGCGCCAAGCAACAGTCGAGACACATTTGACACGAGCCTCCGTGACAAGACTGGACGGCCAGTCGCAGGCGGGCCTGCCGGAGAGACGCTGGTTTCGTATCTCGACCCCCGACAGGGCATTGGACTGATCCACTCGGTCCTCATGACCGTATACGGCGGACAAACGACGGTGTGGTGCTCACAGGCCACCACAAGCGTGCCAGGTCTCTATGCCAACATCATCACTCGCTACAAGGCTACTCTGTGCTTGGGGGATTACCCGGCGCTGAAGCTCGTTGCCTACAACTACCAGACCGAACCGTTTGCGACCAGGAACTTTCAGAAGAAATATCCGGTGGATTTCTCGTCTATAAAGTTGATGATGATCGATGCTTTGGTGGTTGACTCGGAGTTCCACGAAATCTTGGCGGACCGATGGTTGAAGCCCCTTGGTAATCAGAGGGCACGAGACGCTGTGGCTCCTATGTTGTGTTTGCCGGAGCATGGAGGGATGGTCATTGCGATGCGCGATTGGGTTGGTGGCGAGGAGAGGATGGGATTTCCCCTTTCCAAGCCGCAGGAGGAGGAAGAGACGATTGAGCCTGAGAGTCCCGTCGACCCGAAAACAAGTATACTCGGGAATGGATACTCGTCGTTGCTATCCAATCCCAAAGTTCCTGGCACTAAAGAGAAGAAGCCTCCCGAGATCATGGAGGTTTTATTGGAGAGAGAAGCACTCAAAATGAATGACATCGTTGTCGTAGCGATGGGAGAAGAGGTTGAGAAGAGAGGAGAGGATGAGACCGCGCTTAGAGTGGGGGCATTTGGTTATCCTATACCGGATGCCACGCTTGCTATCGTGGACCCGGAAACCTCGCTCCTTTGCGCTCAGAACACGGTGGGCGAGATTTGGGTGGATTCTCCGTCACTTTCCGGTGGATTTTGGGCGGCGCCGAAGCAGACCGAGACTATCTTTCACGCGAGGCCATATCGCTTTGAGGAATACAACCCGCACCCCGTACCGGTGGAGCCGGAATTTCTGCGGACAGGGCTGTTGGGATGCGTTATTGAGGGGAAGATCTTCGTGCTCGGCCTCTATGAAGACCGACTACGGCAGCGAGTGGAGTGGGTGGATGGGGAGCAAGCCGAGCAGCGGGAAGAATACCGATACTTCTTCGTGCAGCATCTCGTCGTCACGCTCATGAAAAAGATGTCGAAACTCTACGATTGTTCGGCCTTTGACGTGTGCGTCAATGATGAACATCTTCCGATAATCCTATTAGAATCACACGCTGCATCGACTGCACCCACGGCCGCTGGTGGGGCAGCGAGACAATTGGATATTGCTCTTCTGGACTCGCTTTCGGAGCGATGCATGGAGGTACTCCTGACAGAACATCAACTCCGAGTATATTGTGTTATGATTACAGCACCCAGCAGTCTTCCGCGAGTCGTCAAGAATGGTCGCCGGGAGATCGGAAATATGCTCTGCCGAAAGGAGTTTGATAGCGGCACCCTGCCCTGTGTCCATGTCGAGTTCGGAGTCGAGCGGGCAGTCCGCAATCTGCCAGTCGGTATCGACCCGGTAGGAGGCATCTGGTCCTACCATTCCACCCGAGCACGGCAGGAGCTTCTGGCCAATCAGGAAAAACAATACTCGGGCGTGGATTACCGGGTGGTGGTTATTGACGACCGTACCTCAACGCCGCTCAGTAATTTCACATCGATAGTTGACCTTCTACAATGGCGGGTGTCCCGTCAAGCCGAGGAACTGTCTTACTGCACTATTGACGGGCGAGGCCGGGAAGGAAAAGGCATCACATGGAAGAAGCTAGATCTCAAGATCGCAGCAGTCGCAACCCAGCTGAAAAATAAATGTAGCCTGAGGGCAGGTGATCACGCGATCCTCATCTACACGCATTCGGAAGACTTCCTCTTTGCTCTTCACGCTTGCTTCTGTTTGGGCGTTATTGCGATTCCCCTTGCGCCATTGGACTCGAACCGACTCGCTGAAGATATTCCTGCATTCCTACACATGGTCGCGGACTTCAACGTCAAGTGTGTCCTGGTCAATACCGAGGTCGAAACACTCCTGAAGGGAAAGCCTTTGGCCATACATCTCAAGCAATCCGCGGGCGTGCTCAACGTCAAGGTTCCAATCGTCCATAACACGGCGAAAATACCAAAGAGCTCACAGGGCTGTCGCGACTTGGGGTACACAGTTAACCCGGCATGGATCCAACCGGGGAGCGTGGCGATGGTTTGGACGTACTGGACTCCAGACCAGCGGAGGATTAGTGTTGCCTTGGGACACGAGACCATCATGGGTATCTGCAAGGTCATGAAGGAGACTTGCCAGATGACCAGTATGAGGCCGGTTATTGCGTGTGTACGGAGTACATCTGGAATGGGATTCGTTATGAGTTGGTTGATGGGTATCTTCATTGGTGAGTTGGTACCTCGTCATTTACGGCGCTATGTGTCCATGTTCTGATCTTGTTTTGCCTGGCAGGTGCACCGACCTACTTGATTTCTCCCATCGACTTTGCCCAGAATCCAATGAGTGTATTCCTGACACTCTCGCGGTACAAGATCAAGGATACCTATGCTACGCGACAGATGTTGGAACACGCAATCAGCACTATGCCGGCAAAGGGATTCACTCTACATGAGTTGAGGAATCTGATGATTACATGCGAGGGACGTCCACGGCCGGATGTATTTCAAAAAGTCCGGATGCACTTCGCGGCAGCAGGTCTTGACAGAACGGCCATTAATACGGTCTACTCTCACGTCCTCAACCCGATGATTGCCACCCGGAGTTACATGAACATCGAACCAATTGAGCTGTGGCTTGATCCCAAAGCCCTGCGCCGTGGTCTCGTAATCCCCGTGGAACCTGATAGCATGCCAGGTACCCTTCTCGTCCAGGATTCCGGCATGGTCCCCGTCCAGACGCAAGTAGCCATCGTCAACCCCGAAACCCGCCGGCTCTGTCACACGGGCGAGTATGGCGAGATCTGGGTCGTGTCTGAGGCTTGTGTTCAGAGCTTCTACAACTCTAAGGATTCGATCGATATTGAGCGTTTCCAGGGGAAGATCGCTGATGGCGATATGACCCTTTACGTCCGCACTGGAGACCTTGGATTCCTACACACCGTTTCTAGGCCAATCGGACCGGGACAGACCTTGGTTGAGATGCAGATTCTGTTCGTCCTCGGTGGCATCGGTGATACGATCGAAGTCAACGGCTTGCAGCATTTCCCTATCGATATCGAGAGCAGTATTGAGCGGTGCCATCGGAATATCGTTCCCAGTGGGAGGTTTGTCGCCCTCTTGCCCCTCGTATCTTCACCCTAGCTAATCCGTCCTCTCCAGCGCCTGCTTTCAAGCCGGGGGACTCGTCGTCATCCTAGTAGAGGTCCACGTCAAGTCCTACCTCGCGTCGATGGTGCCTGTGATTGTCAACACCATCCTAGACCAACACCAACTTGTCGTCGACATCGTCGCCTTTGTCAGCAAGGGCGACTTCCCACGTTCTCGTCTCGGGGAGAAGCAGCGCGGAAAGATTCTCGCATCGTGGGTAACCCGAAAGATGCGAACAATCGCACAGTTTGGAATTAGAGACACCCACGGCAGCGGCGGCGGCATGGGCGGCTTCGGCCTCGGTGGTGCAGGCAGTAGACCCGCCAGCTTCCTCCACAGTCCGCACCCTCACCCTTCGTCAATGATTAGCGAGCCGATCATGGAAACACCCACTGTCGAGAGCAGCAGTGGCAGCACACCCACGCAATCCCTCGACTCCCAGCCGCCATCGTTGGACGCCGTCGAGCTCCCGGCAGGCACGACATGGCAGAGGATAGAGCTTCCGGCTATGAACTTTGAGGATGATCCTGATCTCATCACGCCCACACCACGCACTTATGCAGAACCACAGGAGTATTCCGAGGCCACGCCGGTTCTCCCGCCAAAGAACCCGAGGAGAATGAGTACCGCGCAGAAGAGCACTGTTAGTAGCGGTAGCAATGCCGAGTATCCTACCGAGGCCCTGCTACAGATGAAGCTGGACGAGGAGAGCAGGGAGGGACAGGGGGACAGGTTGCCGGGTGCGCATGGAGCGGGATGGGGGATGGCGATGTAGGAAGATTGGGATACCTAGATTTTCGTTTCTTTTCAGTTTTTTGTTTTGTTTTTGCGTGGGGCGGCGGATGATTGTTTGCAGGCGTAGGTATTCGTTACTTTTGTTGATTCCTTTTTTCTTTGAGTGGCAGTGGGTCTGGCATGTCCGAGTACCTTGAGTACCTTTCGATGATACATACATATGTTGGCGAAGCGGAGCGTGTTTGTTGGGGGGCATCATATGGTATCCGGAGAAGTTATTGCTTGCTGCAAGCAGTGGACAATAGGGGCGACGTGATTTCAAACATGTGATATCACTCCGCATTTGTCGCTCTGCCACTGTACTTTCGATCGTACATGGGTTGATTAAACAAAAAACAAATCATAGATTCGATGCACTATGTATCAGTCTATCACAGCACTCCCCCCTTCCCCTCCCCGCGTGCCCCCAACTTATCTGAAGCTGCAAGCCTGCAGGCCTGCAACACCCATACATAACACGGTTAACTATACCGAGGATCAAAGCTGCAACTTGAGTCTTGTGCGCGCGTGCACACTTAAAGTGCACTCTACTATATGTATGATGTGCCTTTATTTAAGTTAAAGATGTGCCTTGATGTGCCTTGATGTGCCTACCTACTCTAAAGTAGGTATCCCGACTCCGGAACGTCCCGACGGATCCCGATTCCCGACGGCCGAGATTATCCGTTCACCTGACAGGCTCACATCTCACACCTCACACCTCATATGTAGAGGTGACGGTAGGATAATCATGACGGGGGGCGGGGTGGTGGGAGGGGGGGAAAGGGCAACGGTCAATCGGTTGGGATTGCGGTGGATAGATGGGGTGGGTGAGGGTGGGGGGATGAGAGGTGTGCATGGAGTACACATGCCCTCCTCCTTCAGCCAGGTACATACATACAAAACCCAATCCAGCGCTCGTGATACCGTACCTCTGTACTTTATTCACATCTCACGAGCCACCAGTACTCGAAACGGGGGTGCATACGAGTACATACTGTACCAGCTTGGTGGCTACATAGGTAGGTATTCCGCGCCGCCACCGATGACCGTTCTAGGCTCTACATAGCTCTACATAGGCACGAGTGTGCTGAGTGCTGAGTTCCGAGTGCTGAGCTACATGCCGTGCTCCGATATACATTGATGATTGGGCATGTATATCTGTATATCTGTATATATCTGTGTGTATATATAGGTGTATATCGTGACTTAGGTACATATGATGGCCATCAGACACAGACACCTATCGGCGCTGGCAGTCCGTACATACTTACCGTACATACGAGTGCTCACTGCTTACTGCTTACCCGTGTACGGTATGTATTGTGTCGTGACTTATATACGGCTGCAACATGAGACACCGCGCGGCCTATCACGGCCCGCGCGGTGTGCGGTGTGCTCGCACGCTTTCCTGCTGACGACGACGCCGTCACGCCGTCACGCCGGACGTGCTATACATACACCATACCGTATATACGCTATATGTACAATGCGGTGTCTCTTCTCTTCCCCCATTCCCCCCGCACGCACGCCCAGACGAAGCCACGGTAAATGATGAATCCACACGACATGCTGCTGCTACTGATGCCGCCGGAATTCCAATTCCCGAATGGCTGGCCGCCACATCTCGTTCCGGACCGGAGTAGTGGTTTTGGTGATGCCCCCCATGCCAGGTCCCCCTCCCCACGCCGGAGGGTGGATTGCTTCCGGTAATAGATTGACGAACTCGTGGAGAGGACGTTGAATGCTGTGCTGTGCTGTGTTGTGCTGTGCTGTTACCTGTATACGCAATTAAGTACTTACCTATGTACGAGCGCTCTATCCGTAAATGCCCATTGCCCATTGCCATTGCGACTGTGAACTGTGAACTGTGGTTTCCGGGTCCGCATGTATGGACGGGTGTATCGTGATGTGCCGTGATGTGCTGTGCCTTGATGTGCTGTGCCATGATGTGCTGTGAAATAGACGGTCCCCCCCCACGGGCCCGCCGAGAAGCTGGTTCGATTCCGATTTGCCGTTTTGCGGTGTACATAGGTGATGGATTGAGACCTGGGGTATTCGAGTACATGCCGGTACATGCCGGTACATGCTGGTACATGCTGGTACATACACGGAGGGCGTGACAGGCCATGATCGAGAAACTAGCTCCAGCTCCAGGGGGGAGAACGACAGAATGGATAAGGTAGAACAAGTGGTGTAGTTTACAACCCTCATCCATCAGTGTTCGTGTCCGTGTCCGTGTCCGTGTCCGTGTCCGTGTCCGTGTCCGTGTCCGTGTCCTTGGTGTTGAGTTTGCACGCAAACTCTCAACCGTCACCCGTCACTTGTGTGCCTGTGTCCGGACTCCGAAAGTCAACCACGGTATCCTATTGGATAGTCCAGTCCAGTCCAGTCCAGTCCAGTCCAGTCCAGTCCAGTCCGGCAGCGGCAGCGCGGAAACCACCACCACGACCACCTGATCGGCGATCGCCCCGCAGGCCCGCGGCCGGTCGGTCGGAAAACGTTCCGCACGTGATTTGCTGGCCGTTTTCGTGTGTCTGGTACTCTATCTGCTCTACGGTACCGTATCTGGGGCTATCTGTGTGTGGGTGGGGGGGCGGGGAGAGGCGGACGGGACACGCGGTGGGGGCCAGCAGGTAGTTGGGGTCGATGGGCCCGCCACGGGGGATGCATGCCGTCGCGAGCTGGCCATCACGCCAACAGTAGCAGCAGCAGCAGCAGAGCGCTGTCAGACAGACAGATAGCCAGACCAGATCGCGGCGTAGCGTCGTTTAGTAGAGCAGATTCGACTGGAGTCCGGGAGAGTAAGAGGTAACTGCCGTACACGTATGTATGGAGAGCCAGCGCTCCTCGCACTCCATCACCCTGCCCCCGCGATGTCACTCTATTCCGCTGCCAGCATCGATCGAGCAAGTATGTAGAGTACCGTATCTACCGTACCTATCACATCCAACCGCCTTTTTTGTGCTGTCCGTCCAACCATCCGTCCAACCGTCCGCCTGTCTGTCTGTAGTCCGTCCGTCTGTCGTGTCCGTCGGGTGTTGGAGCCGAATCTGTGCTGCATAAGGGGATCGGCCATTAGGAATTGTTCCCTCCCCATGCCACCCCACCCCTCACGAGTGCACGCCCATCATGGTTCCATCCGGATCCCTCCCATCCATCCATCCATCCTGGGACGGTGGGACGGACCACGGTGGGGCCCCAATGTTTTTTTTAGCGACCCGCAACGCACCGCAACGCAACGCACCAGCCGGGACGGGGCTAAAAAAACTAGTCCCGATCGGAAATGGCGACGATTATGTACGGCAACAACAACGACAACAACTCGTCTCGTCTTCTCCCACAACTTCACGAACCCCTCTCAGCTGTTGGCGTGTTTTTTTCTTCTTCATTTTGTATTCTTATCTTTATATTCCTCCCCCGGGATCTGAACTGGTCCCGCGGAGGTCGATGGCCTGAAGCGTCAACACACACACAAAAAAAAAAGGAGAAGAAACGTACGTATATACGGAGGATAGGAAGTATGTAGGCAACGGAAGGCACCGTGGAGGGGGAGTATGTACCGGTACCAGTATGTACTCTACAGGGCTGCCGAGCCGCAGAAGGTGCCGCATGGGAATGTTTCACGGAGGTCCGGTGTTTCTATCATCTGGCACTCTAGAATACCTATTCTGCGCTATGTGGTGATGGAAGCACCACTATCTACCCAGGTTTATACTCCAGTACTAGCGGTGGGGATTGCGGATTGCAGATTGCGGACTGTGAACTGCGGGCTCCCCTTCCAGCCCGCTCGTCTCTGCTCTGCCCCCTCAACAATACCGTATGTAGTGCTCATACCACCGTCCACTGTATATCACTCGCCAGAGTAAGTACCTTGATGGTCCTGGACGAGCAGTAAAAGGATTGGGGCTGTCCCCCGTGAACTCCCAATGTGTATGTACGTAGGCGTATCAACCCGGGCGCGAAGCACTGGAAGCCTATGTACCGTATTCTACACGGCACCGCAGTCCGCGGTAATTATCCCATGCGGAACCGCAACCCTGTGAGGTGAGAGCCGAAGAATCCGTCTTTCCCGCGGAGCTTACTGCGGGAGTTGCCGTAGAGTACATACACCACAGTAGTCCGCGAGCACGGTGATCACTGGTGACATCTTTTTTGGGGGACGAGCTATTATTTAGGTACCTGTTCCGGCCGGTCGAGGGAAGTGCCGTATGTACCTACCCACATACCCAGGTTCGAGCCGGTAAATCGCGCTCCTGACTCCAGGCTCCACAGCTCCACAGCTCCAGCACCGGCCGGCCGAGCGGGGCTGAGTCGCTGACAAGGGAGGGAGCCGAAACCCGGTCACCACGGTTCGCATTCTCGGGCCTTACAGGTTACCAGTAACCACGCCAGCGGATAGACCTGTGCGATGCGGCGTTGTTGAACGCCGATCGTCAAGCCAGGGTCTCTTCGCCGTCGGCACGTAGGGTATGCCCATGCCAGCATCCACATCCACATCCACAGCCGTTTCCTGTAATTGCAGAATTCGCCGGCGGCGGCGGCGGCGGCGGGGCTGTTGCGGATACCTCGTCGCTGAGCATACCGTAGCTAGCCCCCCTCCCCTCTCCCCCCCCCAACGGCCCAACAGGCAGATCCGTGGAGCTGAAATTTTCCACGTTCAACCGTTTTTCCTAGTCCCACCCAAACGCCCCCCTCCCTCCTCCCAGATCCCCCATCCGAGTCATTCGCACGGGCACCACCCCGCTGTCCGAGTCATTTGCTCGTTCACTCGCTCGTCTCACGCGCGTGCGTGGCACGGTACCGGCACTAGCGCTCTACACGCGCATCCAGCTTCTCCTCGGGATGGGGCGTCGCCCGCGAAACTGGCTCTGGGGCTGGGACTGGCACTGGGCGAGGTGGGTGAGACAGCGCTCGCTCGCCGCTGTGATGCAGTGATATTTTCCTGGCGTAGGCACATACGGTAGGTTGGTAGAGTGGCATACTTGGGAGCCTCGGCGCCGTCGCCGGCGCCGGCTTCTCAGTCACCACCGCCCACCGCCCGCCAGCCCGTGAAAAAAAAAGAAGAAAGAAAGCACAGAAGCAGCGACCATATCTGTCTATCTGCCTACCTACTCTGAGTACCTATTAACCAGGTAAGAGCCTAGCGGCCCCACGGACGATAGGCCCGCGTTTCGCATCGGGGACTTCCCGGAGACTTCGTGGTGGTGGTGGTGGTGGACCGGTGGTCCGTGTGCGACTTTTTGGTCTCGCAGCTTGTTCCCGTGCTCGGGTTTTTTTTTGGGGGGGGGGGGGGTTTTTGGTGGGTTGGTGGGTTGGTGGGTTGGTGGGTTGGTGGGTTGGTGGGTTTTGAGGCTTAGAGTTGTCACTGGTGCTGGTGCTGGTGCTGCTGTTGGCGCTGGGTCGGAATCGTCGCCGGCGAGCCGAAGACCGCTAGTGAGGGGCCGCTTGGCATTGATATTTGCCGACTAGACGAGACGAGACGAGGAGACCTGGAGACGGAGGGCGCGGGTTCCGGCTTTTCTTTGCTTTTCTTTCTTTCTGGGCCTGGACCTGGGGTTTCACGGCGCCGACGCCGACAACGGTGTTCACTTCTCGACGCAGGACCTTGTCTGGACTCTGCGGGCGTTGATGCCTGTCGGGCCGCAGTCCTTACGAATTCGATGTCGGTGTCCGGGCTCTCTCCGCGGTGTACATACAGTACTTGGGTAGGCGGTTGAATCTAGGTTCTCCGGGTTCTCCAGGTTCTCCAGGCTTCAGGCAAAACCCCGAGCCAGAACTTCAACCTGTACATACCGTACATACATCACATCGGTAAGCAATTACAAAGGGCACCCGGGAGCTACATACATTCACCCACATACCCACATACCCACATCATACATACACACAACAAGGCCCAGAAAAACCCAAGATCTGCAACGACGTCAGGCAACATGCAGGACTTTTTAGCTTAACTAGCTTCCCATAACCTTAAATGCGGACGGACGGGCCTGGGGTTCTCCCCGCGCCTCGTCTCGCCTCGCTCTTGGAAGCGATCATGATGGATGGGAGTCGGCGGATTTTGGGGGCTGAGTGGAATGGTTGGGAATTGGGACTGGTCAGTTGGGCTCCGTGGAAATACCATTTGCTACATGTTTATACTGTGTATACCGTGTACCGAATAAGTACCTGCCACACAGGACAGAGTACCGATTCCCGCGGCCCGGCCTCGACCATACTTTTATCCGGAAGGCAAACCCCAAAAAGTCTAGATCTGCTGTCTCCAGAATCTTACCGAAACCCCAGGTCTAGGCTTCAGGTTCATGGTGCAGGCTACATACGTTGGGGGAAATTCTGTACTCTATGTAACCAGGGAATACACACATGGGGAAAACGGTTGAATGCTCATCTGCCATGAACCCTCCCCCTTCGATATCGGGGTTTCGGGGAGACCGAGGGACATTAGACAAGCCGGGGGAGGATAAAGAAGACACTCCTATGTACATACCGTGGTCCGTATGTACATACGGCACATATCTCCGGCCTACATTATGTAGGAGTGAGCGGGCCTGAGGGGGTGGGAGCCAAGCCCGCCGGGCCCGAATACGAAAATCGATGTCGACAACAGGCTTTTCTACCTATTCTTTTCATTTCTTTTCCGTCAACGTCGAGATGGTGACGATGCACTCTACTCTAGCTGACTGCCTTTTGTCCATCCACATTAACCGTATGTACATACAACAGGTAGGTATGTTTCCCGGGTTGCAGTTTGTTCCTGCCTGAGGACTCGGATGATATTGGGTGTTATGCACATGTCTTACGTACCTGTAGAGTACCAGGTCGGCGACCGGCCAGGCTCAGGTAGAGTAGAGTACCTACAGTACTCTATTCCATTCCGATCAGGACCTGCTATGTACCTGGACCTGCTACCTGGACCTGCTACCTGGACCTGCCAGCTGGACCTGCTACCTGCTACCCGGAGTCTGGGGGCTGTCGGGTAAGGCTTATTCACGAGTCACGACGGCTGCGTACGTACATAGCCGACCGTTTTTTCTCCGAGCTGAGCTGAGCTGAGACGAGCCGAATGCGACGGTAGGTATGGGTCCTGGGGGTGCACAGTGCTCACAGGCACTTCTATCCGACCTCCGACCTCCAGCCGAAGCGGTGGACCGGTGGTTCCTCAAGGAGATCTCCCCTCCCCCCAATCCACCAGTGTGCATGAATGCATGCGGACCGCCGGCGTGTGCACCGGAACCAACTGGACAGTGGACATTCGCATGATTTCGCCGCTCTCCTAGTGTACTGTGTACAACACAGAGCGCCCTTGGCACGGCCACCCACACGCACACCCACCCACCCAGGTCCCACACCCACACATCTCTCGCGCTGGCTGGCTCGCTCGCTCGTCCGCGATCGCGGTGCGGTCGGTAAGACGGAGCGGGTAGGTACGATATGTACGAGATTTGGCCTTGTCCCTCCTTGTGTTTCCCTCCCTCCCTTCGGAACATACGGCAGAGACGGCTACCGACCGAGCGACTGCCAGGGGGGTGGACCACACAGCACAGTGCACAGCATTAGGTTTGAACGGGCGGTAGGATCCGAGAGAGAGAAAACGGAAACAAGGCTTCAGATAGAGTGGGCTGCAAGCCAAATTGAGCCGATTCGATGTCGTGCTGGTGCTGCGGAATGAGCGCCGCCCCGCGTGCGTGGGTGTGTGATTCTCTATACTCTATGATGTACTCTACTTATATCGTGGTGCATAGAGTACTACATACTACTTGATGGGATTTTGCCAGAATTCCCATGTTTCCTTTTTCCTTTTCTGTTTCCTTCGTGGACGGTGGGAGATGGGGGAGGGGGTTGGATATCAGGTGTGTATACTATGATGGTACCAAAGCCGAGAGAGGCCCAGGGCGAAGCTGGCCACGGCTATGGCGTGGGGGGAGGAGCACCTGCCTGGCCTCCTCGTCCTCCTCGTCCTCGTCCTCGTCCTCCTCCTCCGCACACGTGCCTCCTCTCCCCCTCGTGCTAACGAACGAACGAGCGGCGGACTTTATCTGGAGCAGGTCATGTAAAGTTATGCACCTCTGTGGGTATGTATAAGGTATGCATGGTACATAACGTACTTTGCCCCCAGGAAGAATGTTGGCCGCCCAGCCGTCCAACCGTCCAACCGTCCAGCCAGCCATCCGGTCAGCGAGCCAGCCAGCCGACCAGCCCTCCGTCCATGCCATGCCGCAACGATTCCGAAGTCTCCGGGAGATCATGCACGTTGGCGATAACTAATAAGGAACCACTCTACTCTATATCATAACAGGGGGGATCGATCCACCAGCAGAGAGACGCGAGCGAGTTTGTACCTGTGTGTAGAGTACTATAACTACGGTATGTACTCTACATAGCGTTTCTTTCCCAGTTACCTAACACGAGGAGGAGGAGGAGGCGGCAGGCCGAGCGAGCGAGCGAGCGAGCAAGACCAGAAAAAAACAGAAGAAAAAGAAAGGAAAAAAGGGATCGCTGGTTCAGGCCACGAGTCCTGCCTGACTCCTGCCTCCTCCTCCTTGTCCTCCTCCGTCGGCGCCGTTGTCCGTCGTCACCGAATACAGCACAGCACACGGCAATAGGTACCGTGGTATGAATCCCTCCCTGCGATAGGAACAAACCCCGCAGCCGCTGGCCGACGCCACAAATGTACCTACATTCATGTACTCTACCTACCAGAGGTATAATACCGTTATTTATAGCCTTACAGGACCCCAACGTTGGTTTTTTCCCTCTTTCCCTTTCCTCTCTTTTCTTTCAATGACGGTTGTTGTTGTTACCTGTTGCTGTTGTTATTATTACCGTATTGTCGTAGCGGCACCATCCGCACTCGCTTCCGGCCAGGACTCGACAGTCGACTCCTCGCCGGCGGAGCATCCGAGATTTATGGTTGGGGACACCTAAAGTAGGAGTGAAAAAATGCCCAACTCCACCCCCCGGTTTAACTCAACCACAACACCCAGTAAAATTAAAAGAGCTCTATAGCATGATAGAGAAAGGGTTAAGTAGGTCGCTATAGAAACTAAATAAAAATAAAGGTGTGGTAAATTAATTTAAGCGGGTTGAAAAAAACTGATTTGTGTGGGGAGGATTTTGGAATGTCGCAAATAATAGCATGCACTAAGACTCTAGCGCACTCTTAATTTCCTAAAGCGATAGTACGAGTGACAGATGATGAGCCTTAAGCTCGAGCCTTGGCGCCGATTGATCATTGCTCACCCCGACTGAGCTCGCGCATGAGTGCTATTCGACTTGGACCTCCTCAGAGCACACGCAAATAGGTCAAAAATGGGGCCATATGGTCCAAAAATCTTTACAATTACGAAAATTACTTGCTCTGTATTCGAAAAATTGCCTGCGGCGCATTTCTTGACCCTCATTTTGGCGTAGACACACTTAGTCACTCGTGATTTGTCAGCCAAATGAATGTCGCAATTCACTCCGGTTTTAGGCGTCCCCAACCATATGTACGGTAGAGTACTCTACCTATATGTAGGGCAGTCGCTGATCATGATATCACATCACTTCTCACCCACCGGGCCACCCACCAGCCCACCCACTAGCCCACCGTAGACGGCGGTTGAGGTTGAGGTCCAACTTCCGAAACTTCTTTACGCACGCACACACCTCCCGACCGGTAGGCCTCCGGCTATATCCGTGGCGTGAAACGCAGAACGGAGTACGGAGAACGCAGATGCATAACCCATAACCCCCGTTCCCCATTAAAAAAACAGTGGAATAATAACTAACTAAGAGGTATGAATGTGCAATTCGTGCGGTTTTGCACCTGGTGGAGCTCGTATCGCGGAGGTTGAGGGTGTTTACTTACCCCGAGATTCTGGAGGTGGGCGTGGGCGTGTGCGTGCGGCGTGCGGTAGGTGTGCGGCGTGTACGACACCAGGCATCGGGCATCGGGCAGCGGGCAGCAGGCAGCGGGTAGCAGGCTCGGTTGTCGGTTACCTACCGTACTCTACTCTACCGTACTTGACGACTCACTTACTTGCCTGGTGCCTGGTCTCGCCTGTTCTCCCGGTCTCCCATGGACGAGGGAGGGGGGAGGGAGACGAACTTAGAGTTAAGGGTTGGGGGTAGTCGGCAGGAGGTCATCATGAATAGAGTATCTTTGTCAGACTGGGCGGGGGCCGCGGGGCCCCAGAGGACCTGACAATATCGTAATCTCAACTTACTCATGTCCTTGAATACGTACATAACTTTATCCTCCTCCCGTCGATAGGGCTGGCCGGCAGGCAGGCAGGCAGGCTGGCTAGATGTCCGGATGACTGGCTACTTGGCTGGCTGGCTCACTGGCTACCTGGCTGGCTCTCTGGATAGCTCTCTGGCTGTATGGCTGGCTGGCTGGCTCGCTCGCCCGGCCGGGCATGCACCCATATGCATAGGTAAAATATATTGTCATTTATCTGGCTGGTGGTACCGGTAAATCAACCGTAAATTGTGCTATGTATGCATATGCGGTATGTGGTGGGCACTGGGAGCCTGGAAGCCTGAGGGTTAAACTGATGCTGCCCCGAAATATTTCCATCTCACTGCATGGGCCACGGCTACTTTCTCTGGTACCTATCATACTATGGGTGAGCACTGAGCAGGAAGGTACCTACCTAACCTACCAACCGGCATGTAGAGTACGGTAGCAGCCGTTCCTAACCACAGGTATCTCTCTCCTCATTCCGCATTCCGCATTCCGTATTCCGAGCCCGTCATTTGATTGGCACGAAGCGATCAAGAACCAAGATTGGGTGGGGGCACTATACATGTGGTCGTGGATAGATCCGAGAACACAGAACACACAACACCATTTCAATTGCAGGGGGCCCCGCAAATCTACAGTCATACAGTCAGTCAAAGGCAGATGGGTTGGTCAGTCACACAGACAGCATCTAATCTATTCTGCCCGCGAGTGCTCCGGAGTCTATGTATGCTTACCTGGCTGGACGGCTGGCTAGCTGGCTGGTCGACTGGCTGGCTGACTGGATGGCTGGCTGGCCGGTTGGCCGGTTGGCTGGCTGGCTCGCCGTGGGCCATTTGGCATGCCACGATGGCGGAGGGAGTAGGCCGATGGGCTTCAAATTTCAAGGTATGTGTGTGCCCCGCGTGATCTCGCCATGACAGCGGCGGGGGGCATCACATATAGGCATCCGGCGCTGTCAGTGGCCTACACGACCTCAGTCACATGGAGGCGGAAGTGTACTGGGTATCGTTAGTCGGTTCAACGTTGGGGGGATTTTGAGTTGACTTGACTCGTGCTCATCCAGGGCCAGTCCCTGCGCCTCGACACGGAACCTACCTGTGTCTACGTCTACCTTACATCTATTTCTATGTCTATTTCTATGTCTAAGTACTCTAAAGCATAACTATACGTTGGAGTGGACGTGGGCCGTGGCAACAATGGACCGACCGACCCCATTCCCTTCTTTCCACGCGCCGACGCCGACGCCGCCGCAATCCAGGCGTCGTATATCGGCCCTCTATGATGCATGTAGATTACCAAGTATCCAGGTGGTTGCGTAACTTGCGTTCGCAGGTGCATTTTTCGGGTGAACCCTATATGTATACGTACGGCCCCGGCCCCCTCTGCCTACCACCTGCCATAGACTTTTGGCCACTCTTTCTCTCGGAGTCTGAGTCTCTGAGGTTCCCCCCGAGGCCCTACGCTAGCTGTAGCTTTAGTTAGGCTCCACAGGTTCATCTGTTCGGGCGCCGGCTAAGTGCTTGCTTCGTTGGGGAGGAGGAAAGGGCCATGGATGTACGATGAGAAGAGAGAGCGGGCCCCTACTATGAATCTGTGATGCGCATCATGATCCCAAGTAGTGACTCCGCCATTCGCACTGCCAACCGCCTGCTATTGCCACCACACGTTGGCAGCAGCGTTGAACAGCAGCAGCAGAAGCAGGCAGCAGGGCCGCAGCATCGTTGAGGGGGGGGGGGAGGGTTTGTGGCCAGAAGTGTGGATTAGGGCCCAGCCGGCCAATCGGAGCGTTGCAGCCTGCAATCTCGCACTTTACGCTGTACGGTTAGGCTGGTTTCGGTCGCTCGGCTTCTTCCAGAATTTGATTGATGGGACAGGGCAGTGGCAGCGATCACTTTCAGTTGCGAAAGCGAGCGAGAAATAGAGAGAGAGAAGTCGTATGTATGTAGGCGGCAGACTGGCTAGACGGACTGCCAGACGGACAACCAGCCAGGTAGAAATACTTTACCGCATCCCGCTCCCTCGCGCCGTAGCACATCGCTACCACAACCATCATCATCACCACCACCACCACCACCACGCACCCAGTGGTGCCGACTGCCTATCCTCCTACCTCCTCCTCCTCCTGCTCTTCCTACTCCTCTTCTTCCTACTCCTCCTCCTCCTCCTCCCCCTCCCCCTCCTCCTCCTCCTCCTCCTTCTTCTCCTTCTGCCTCCTCTTCCCCCGCCTCCCCCCCAGTTCCCCCATCTACCAACTTACACGCTGGTAGATAGGCAGGCATCGTCGCCTCCAGCCCAGCGCTCAACCACTATTACTACTAACACTGCCACCTCCAACCAACATCACCACCACTACCACTACCACTCTAACCACCACTACCACTCTAACCACCACCACCACCGCCAGAAATTTCCCTCTCTCATATCCCTTCGTCCGTTCCTCAGCTAAACACCGACATCGTCGCTCATTCGTTCCGACAACTTTTCTTGACGCTCTTTTCCTCCTCATCGGCCATCCCCCTTCTTAGCCCCCCTAACATTAGGAGGCCCATACACCCCCAGTGTTGTAGCACGGCACCCGTTAGCTGTTAGTGTAGCTGGTTCAGCTCTTCTTCGACCGTCCGATCGATCTCGTCGAATCGCTTACTTCTCGTACACCCCCCCCATTGGGGCTCGAACATCTGTTCTGTTCGCCTGCAACTGCCGCTCCGCGGGCCGAGACACTCACAGCCTCCCCTCTCCTGCGCGTAGAATTCGGACGGGAGCTCGATCTTCCCCCCTCCCCCCCAGCGTGTAGCAAGACTCCACCTACCACCTTCCACCTTCCATCTTCCACTCGGGTTGAGACCATTCGAGTAAAGAATTTTTTCATTACAATAATAAACAAAAGCTGCGGGATGAATCCAACTCTCGAGCGCGACAGCGTGAGCAACCACCCCCGGCCGGAAAAGCGACCACACAGCCCAAGCGGCGACGAGCCCGGCGCTACCTCCAGCAGATTGAAGATCATGGGCGACCCAGTAGGACGTGACGACCGAGACCGCGATCGCGACCGCGACAGTTATTACCCCGCGATGTATACGGCCCATTACGCACCACACCCGCCCATGATTGTGAGCAACCTTCATCCCTACGACAACAATCCCAATTCGATGAATTCCCAGTCCCAACCGAACGGTGGTCCGCCGCAAAGTCACTACCATCCGTACGGCTCGAACTCGGCTTCCCCCGTGCCGCACACCCAGATGGCCTTGCCTCAGGACAGTACTTCTGGGGGAATGCAAACTTTACCGGGTGGACAGACAAAAAGACCCTACCGGCAAAGGCGGAAGGATCCATCATGCGATGCATGTAGGGAACGGAAAGTCAAGGTTGGCATTTGTCCCTGAAACTCTATTTTTTCTTCGAGTTTTTCGAGTTTTTACTTCGTGGGGTCTGACAGCGAGGTAGTGCGACGCGACTGAGACGGCATCGTGCAACGAGTGCAAGTCCCGTGGGGTCAAGTGCCAATTTACGAAAGAGACCAATCGACGAATGTCCTCCATCAAGTACGCAGAGCCCTGTCGCGCTCCCTCCCTTCCCCCCGATGCCTGCGGCTCGTAGCTTACCGGTGATTTTTTTCCTTTTCCATCAGACAAGTGCAGGATCTCGAAAAACAGGTTTCTGCTTTCAAGAGCCGGATTCGGGAGCTTGAGGGCCAGTTGTACACGGTGGGCGCTGTGGGAATCAATGGCGCGGCTCGGGAGACTCTGTCGATCAATTTCCCGGAGATCGGGTCCATGCCACAGAGAAGACCTCAACCACCGCCGGCGGAGCCAGGTATTTCAACAGTTCGGAACCACATTCGGGATTACTGCAGAGGAGTGTTCAAGCCACCTCCTCCCTATCGACAGGCCGGCCCAAAGAAGCAAGAGTCGCCGAAAAGTGTCGTGTCGCCGAAAAGTGTCGCGTCGCAACACCTACCGCCTAATCACATTGGCGAAATCCTGATCAAGCATTATTACGAAACAGTACACTCGATAATACCCATATTGCATTGGCCTACGTTTGCTGGGGGATATGATGAAGTCAAGATGAAGAAAGATATCACGGCGGTGTCTCCGGCGACAGCATCGGTTCTGTTTGCTGTCTTGGCGTTGGGAGCGGTGTATACGACGGACCCGGAGGTCAGGAAGCTGTATCCCGACAGCGGCAAGGGCTTCATCGAGCAGTCACGACAACTCGTTGATCTTTTTAATGACGAGTTCACGATTGATCACGCACGAGCGGCGCTGCTGACCAGCATCTACCTCACCGAGCTTAATTGTAAGTCGGCAGCATGGACGTGGCTGGGGTCCACGGTGCGAATTGCACAGGATATCGGTCTGCATCGAGAGAGCGGCCCGTGGCCGGTTGTGGAAGGAGAGATGAGACGCCGGGTTTGGTGGGGAATCTACGCTTGGGACCGGTAATAAAAAACAATCCCTGACTCGCCTCTCCGTCATCCCAGAATCTACGTTTTTGCCAGATATTTTGCCAGACACTTTTTTGTTTGCATGCAGGCTGACTGACTCGGGGTTGTGTTTACAGCTTGCTCTCCGTGGAACTTGGCCGTGTGCTCCTGATTGAGGACCGAGATTGCGACATTAGCCTGCCATGTGCGCTAGACGATCATTTCATCTTCGACTCGAACGTCACAAGCAACGGCAACGGCCTGAACAGTCATAACCAGGCTGGCTCGCATTTCCTGCTGACTACCATTCACGTGGTGCGCATGATTAGCGAGTTGTTGCGGACATTACAATCAACCATCATATCACCCCAGGCGCTTATCGCATTCGATTCGCATTTTGGATCGTGTCAAACCGTTTTCCCGGCAAATTGCCAAATCTTCCATCCACAGCCGCTGGAGCCTCGGCACTTGTCGCCCATCCTCCAGTTACAGAACTGTCGAATCGTGCTGCATCGACACAACATGTCGACATATTGCCCCCCTGAGGTTCGGGCCGCGGCAGTGCAGTCATGCGTGCAGGTCGCGAAGGAGACGGTGCAGCTTTTGATTCGCGTACGGAAATATCAGCCGCCCAGCCCAACCACCTGGTCGGATGCGGTCGCATCGGCAGCCACCACGATGGTTTGCACGCACATCTGGCGTTGCATGCTCTTCCTCTGCTTTAGCGCCAATTATGAAGAGGCCCTCACGTGCGCACAGATCTCTGCTGCCGTGGGAGGTTTCCGAGAGGTCAACATCGCTTGCGGGAGGTTCCTGTACGGGTTTCTTCGGCAGTTGGCAAACAAGGTCGCCCAGGGCAGTGATCTGATGAAGGATGAGATGATCATTGCCATGGTCTCCGGAGATGTCCAGGGCAGCTCCGAATCCGCGTGGATCTGGGACGAGAGCGAGACGGGAATGGATTCCAACGGCAAAGCGTCCGCATCTTCCTCGAATGGAAATGAAACGGCTCAATCTGTTGCCGAGAATCCCGTGACGCTCTCGGAGCAAGAGAAGCGGGAGTGGTGTGGCTGGGACCGCATCGAATTTATCATCCGACAGTTGCAGAGGGAGAAGACACAGCGGGATTACCAACAGCGCCCGCTTCATCCTCCACTGGTCTGGGAGCCGCAGATGGACCGGAACCACCGTTTCGTCGACGATATCGATCAAAATCACTGTTTCGTCGACGATGTCGACCAAAACCACCGTCTCGTCGTCGACCGAGCCGATCGAGACGTCATGCCCCCGGCACCGCCTGCTAATAATCCGAGCGGAAGCGCTAGGATTTCTATTGCCAACATCATGTAGAATCTTCGGCGTGTTGATTTTTCTTTTCTTTTCTTTTTGTTTCGATTGGCCTATATTGTCTCCATGTTTCGTGTGCGGCTACGAGAGGTGGGAATTTAAGGAATCAAACGGGGTGGTTTGCGTTGCGGCTTTTCAGTTTTTTTTGTTTTGTTTTTTTGCTTTTATACATTTATATTTCCTCTGGGACCGGTTTGGATGTTGGGTTGGATTCCATGGTGTTTTTTGTATTTCCCTCGTTGTATCGCGTCCTCGATGTCGGCTGCTGGTGAAAGGTTCGTTACTTCTTCGTTTCTTCAGTTCTTTCCCGTTCAACCGCAATCTGGCTGGGGGTGGGGCCCTATTCTACGAGTACAGACTTTTTTTCTTTCTTCTGGTTTTAGGCAAGGTTATATACGTGGATATCTGAAGTGATCCCGCCCATGTGGGTATGTTTTTTCTTTTTTCTTTTTCTTTTTTGCCTTTACATACGGGGAGTTTGCGGGCATTGCGCAGTACAGTTGGCTTCGGTTTCGGTTTATAAATTCCACGCAGGTTCTCTTTCGTACGTACGCATGGATTTGCTGTTCGGACGTGGTCTGCGTGAGAAGTACATAACGAACCGGTGGGCCGTGGCAGTGAATGGCAAAAAATGTTGGCGTCCCCGTCCCCGTCCCCTTCCCCCCCCCCAAGGTGCCGGCTCTCGTCTCGTCTCGTCTTGTCTTCTTACCTTACTCTGCATCGAGCTGGCATCGAGCTGGCATCGAGCTGGGCATTTCATTTTCATGCACGTCTGCTCGCTCTGCTGGCGGTCGGTCGGTCGACGTTGTTGGCATCATCCCGATTGGCCCTCGCTGCCTCTCCTCCAGTGCTCCTCACGACACTCGACACTCGACGCACGTACTCTACATAACTACAAATAGAATATCTACATATGTAAAATCTCGTCTGAGTCTGAGTCTGAGTCTCAGCATTTTTTTCCTTTTTTCATTTCTCCCCCTCCTGGACTCTGGAGTCCTGGGGCCGGCAGTAGCTACCGATCGTTGCGTGTAGTGTTGTAAAATGTCGCCGAAAAGTCGCCGATTCGATGTGGCGGTGGTTGGTGGGTGGTGGGTGGTGGTGGGTGCGGCGGTGCGGCGGCAGTGCGGCGGGTTGAGACATGTCACTGCCACTGGCGGGTGCGGTCGGGATGGGCGGGGGCACAGTGGGTCACTCGCTTAATGCGCAGTTTCGGGTCACAGTGGCTGGCTGGCGGCGATCGTGCGAAATAAACTGAAGATCTCTCTCTCTCTCTCTCTGGCGGCGATCGTCCGCCAGTCCGCCGGTCCGTCTGGTCTTTGGAGTAGAGCAGAGTACCTCTACTAAAGAAAAGCCTGAATTGCTGAAATCGTGCTGAAATCGTGCTGAAATCGTGCTGAAACATGCAAAACTTGAAGAATCGTCTGGTTTGTTCTTGCGCTGTGAAGGCTTTCATTCGGTCTCGGGCCTTTGGGCACCGGAGTGGTGGTGGATGAGGAGGAGGAAGTGGAGGAAGTGGAGGAAGTGGAGGAAGTGGAGGAAGTGGAGGAAGTGGAGGAAGTGGAGGAAGTGGAGGAAGTGGAGGAAGTGGAGGAAGTGGAGGAAGTGGAGGAAGTGGAGGAAGTGGAGGAAGTGGAGGAAGTGGAGGAAGTGGAGGAAGTGGAGGAAGTGGAGGAAGTGGAGGAAGTGGAGGAAGTGGAGGAAGTGGAGGAAGTGGAGGAAGTGGTGGTAATGGTGCTGGTGCTAACAGGGCAAGACACTACGGTAGAAGCAACATCCTCCTCCTCCTCCTCCTTCTCCTCCCCCTCATAAGTATCCCAAAGCCGGAATTGGTGAAGACCGACGTGGTGCTAGGTACTCGACGAAGTTCGTATGGCGGGTGTGTGTATAGTACAGGTACCATACAGTAGCAAAACGTAGGGTGCGATTGATACGGGGCGAATACCACGGTCGTTCGGACACCGACGAACTACCCGATTTTTGTTCAATACGGTACGTATGCCCACTTTTAGAACGTCCAAACAACACGTACCTATTTTCATAAAGACAGCAGCCGTACCGTCTTTCTCACATCACGTATCTATCGAAACGTGATAATCTATCGAAACGTGATACGTGTTTAGTCAACTTCAGTAGCCGTGTAGCAGTGTAGGCACAGCCTGCTACCAAAAAGCCGGACGAACTACCGCTGTTCTTCCTATGCAAAATATTGGACACTGTCCCGAAAATCAGACAACCACCAGCGAACTACCTTATTCCCACGACAACATAGGTAGTGCAGAGAAAATGATGTCATGCTAATCAAGTACCTAGTTCCTAGACTGTTATAAAGCTATGACGACAAGACTCCTACGAAAGAACAGCCGTGCTGAACAGAATGCTCCGGTCACTGAATCCAGTATGCATACGACATACCTAGTAGAAACCCTCCAACTTCAAAAATACGTACTGTGAGCAAGACGTGCTGTACACACGCAAGCAAACATTTACGACATTCGCGTAGTGTAGGAAGTGCTGTAGGCTCATGGAATAAATACTGTAGAGGAAACTACCTATACGGATTGAGCTGAACACGGTAGAGATGCCGAGTCCCGGCGGAATTGAGAAGCGTATCTTTACAATACTGTAGAATTTTTCGATACTAGAGGCCGTCGGTATCAATCGCACCCCACCCCACGTTTTGCTACTGTAGTTTTGTTTTTTGCTCTGATATCCAATGCCTCAACCTCGGAGGTCAGCTTCCTAGACTAATCAACCAACCGGTGACTCTCGCGGCTCGCCTGATGAGGAGGGTGCGGTGCGTGCCGATCAGTTTCGGGTCTCACAGACACACATCGTATCACTCGTATAGCTGAGTGATAACGAGTGCATGAATATAACGGCGAGTGCAATTCCGACCGTAGGTTGCCCTGTAAGCAGCGAGCAAGCTGCCAATCCTTGGTAACTAAGGCTTAGCTCCCATTAATCGTTACTTAATATGGTGCTGTTCTTGCGTGACCTGGAGGAATCCATATAAACCGAGGAGCAAGTACTTACATGTACAAATCACCTGGAGGACTTGTGTACTCTACATACCATGAAGATACATACCTCCGGACACTGGACAGCTACATGCCCCTGCATAGAGCCGACCGCGAGACCAACGCCGGAACACAGTACTCAGTAGTACTCCCTCATTGAAGTATGTAGTGGACATTCGTCTAAACTTACATATTATCCCCAGAGGAGGAGGAAGACGTCAAGGTGTTTCGGACGACGACGAGACTCCGTACGTATGTACTCTACATATGTAGGCTCCTGACGCCAATAGTGTACTACCTATGTACACAACCATCGGTTTCCGCAAACAAACTCTTCGAACTTCGAAGCTACCTAGCTGGGCAGATGTGGACCCGTCAATCAGCCAGCCAGCCAGCCAGCCAGCGGGGTACAGTATGTACAGTACGGTGTTGAATCACATCACAGTTCTGTTAGATTTGGGCAGTACCGGTCACCGCAAGAGCAAGTGCAAATGCAAATGCAAATGCAAGGGCAAGGTAACAGTGGAGCATACGGCCTTCGTGTCCAATGTATACCAGGTAGGTGCGCTGCTTCGCGGACTCGCCAGATGATGTCTCCAAAGTCAACTAGGTATACAATGTAGTTAAGTGCAAGACAGAATTACTGTGACAATTCCTGAAGTCCTAGTACCATAGTAGACGCAAGTACCGAACAAACGCCCGCTATTACCATAGCCGCAGGCACCCATAGGTAGAGTACATATCCAGCCCAGAAACCTCGAGGACCAAGATCTCAGGATCTCACTCAGACTTCGTACAACCACCCCGCACGACACGCTAACCGCCTCAACTGTCCGCGTCCTGTCCGCGCCCTGACGCCAACCACAACACAGTACTCCCACCAATACCCAGCAGCGACCGCCGACACTCCGCAAAGCCAAACAACAACAGCACCATGTCCATCTCCCGCCGCATTTCGATCCGCTGGGTTGCCACCCCACCCCCTCCCCCTCCACCCCACTCCCTCCCAACCCCCGCACCTACAACAGCTAACCCGCCCCACCCTTTAGCTACCCGCCCCCGCCTCCGAGCCCACGAGCACACTAGTCCTAACCTCCCCGGCTCGGCGGTTTATCGACATCCGCCTTACTCCTCCCACGCCCTCCCCCTCTCACCCGCAGTCCCTATACTGGGGCTTCACCGGTCTGTCCTCGAACCCCACACCCACCAGCGGACGATGGACGCACGAAGTCGACTCCCGCGGGGTGTCGGGATTCGACGAGGGCTCTCTCTCGACACTTCCGAATGGGGACGTATTGGAGAACGGGTCGATGGTCGATTTCGACGACGCAGATGCGGGGGCGAAGGCTTACGAAGAGGTTTGGCGGGACGAGGAGTCCGCGACAGTGGTGGTGCTTGAAGAGGTCGATGGAGCCGGCGGTAGGGTCGTGCGCGTCGGCGAGTGGTGTCATGGACTCATTGCGAGGGATAAGGCGGTGCATGTGGAGCGCTGGAGGGATGGGGTGTGTGTCTTCCGGAGTGCCGGGACCCTGGCGAGAGAGATTGTCCCGCCTGATGTGTGGAAACATGAGGAGCTCGCAATGGGAAGGGTCCTGCAGCATGCGGATGTGGTCTGGAAGGTTGTCGAACTGCATTTGTAACCAGCTATTCTATGCTACATACCTGCCCGCCTTTCTGCCCGCCTTTCTGCCCTGCCCGCCTGCCAAGCTACCAAATCATCCCCCTCCCACTAACGATCCCCTTCCCCCTCCTCTCGCGCTCCTCCTGCTCATGCACCCACCCCTCATCCTCGCAGAACTGTTTAACCGCCTCCTCGAACCCGCCCTCGCCCTCCGCAGCGTCGATATATGCCTCCGCCATCTTCGCATCAACACACTTAGTCCGCAGCTGAAAGCGCTTCACGAGCGCCTTGCGATCGCTACCCTCCTCGGCCGCGGGGCTGACCGAGGCGCCACCGTAGTAGCCCGCGGGGATGGTGATGGCTTGTCGCGCTGAGAGGAGGGGGTCGCTGAAGAGTCGGTTGTGCGCGCGGAGCACCGGCAGGGGGACGTTGTAGTGTAATGAGAGGCTGGCCATGCTGTCCGTGGGCCGGACGAAGTGGAGGATGTCTTCTTGTGGCTGCTCTTTGCTTTTCTCCGGTGCAGCGTCGTTCGCTTCAGAAGCAGCGGGAGTAGGTGTGTACCCCGGAACTTCCTCCTCCTCCTCCGACGCCCCCGACGCCAGCGGCGCCGATGCCTCGTACCCCGGCGGTAAGGGACAGTACGGACAGTACTCTGTAAACCTTCGATTCCTCTATTGATCCAGCACTCCGTATCAGCCCAGTCAAACCCCCCCCTCCCCCCTCGCCCCCGTCCACCTCCCCGCACCGCCCAAGAGAGACGAACCTGAATACACCGCCCACAAACCCACCTCCCACAGCAGCTCTGCTGCAGATGCTGACGCAGGGGTGGGAATTTCTCCTCGCCCACCTCCTCCTGCTCCTTCTTTTCCTCTGAGGAGGAGGAGAAATCTAGTATCTGCGCACACGTCGAGCACACCGTTGCGGACGAGGAGGCGTATGACGGCGGTGGGGCGGGCGGTAGGTCGGCCATGTCTGCTATGTTGCGACGATGTTCGAAACAGTGGGTGGGTGAAGGTCGGAGGTCGGAGCTATGTACCAACTAGTAGGTACAGGTAGAGGTAGGTATCTAGAGCTCTCTCTCCAAGCTGAGAGATGGGATATGTACCTAGGATGGGATGGGAGGGATGTGATGGTGCACGTGGGGGCGAGCATACGTCATTTCCATCCTTGTAGATTTTCAATCCGCTGCACTGCCTGCAGAGGCAGCGGCAGCTTCATCATTTTCTCTCGTGCTCTCGTGTCTCGTGAAGTTCAATTCGTAAAATTCAATGCAATGCCATCAATACAACCACAACCACTCACTGCCATCTCTTCCCCCCGCCCACTCCATCCCCGAAATCGCAAAAACCAGATCGCACAAACCAAACCGGTGTAATAGTAATAACACAGCAGCAAGAGCAGCAATAGAGCAGCAATAGAGTAATGGCAGAGTAGTAGGTAGAGTATGATAGTAAGGCGGACCTGTGCGTCGGAGAAATCCCAAACCACCCCCCTCCCCCACCAATCTCCAATCTCCAAAGGCCGGTAGATAAAGCCGTAAAGCCAAATACTCATCAGAAGAAGCGTCGCGAGAATAGAAAAAGAACAAGAAACAAGCATACAACCAAGTTCAAATGCCACCCAGAATTGCAAAGCAAAGCGAAAAAAACATAACGAAAACGAAATACACCGTCAAAATAAACCCAGCAAAGCCAAAGAGAAAGGGAATAAAACAAATGGAAAACCGTGTATGGAAGAAACGACAAAGAAGATTCTCCTGCATCATCAACTATCATTGAATAGAGTGAAAACAAAAGAAGAAAAAAAGGCAAATGGTAGAGACTGTTGAACCCGATTTCCTCCAGCGAGGCAGGAGGTAGCAAATACGTCGATAGTCAATACAAGGACAAATCGCCCTGGAAACGGCAAAAACCTGGCAGCTCATGCATCATCGGCCTTCAGACTCTCTATCGCATTGGCAACTTCCTCGACCGTAGGATCCACCTTCTCCGCTTCGGTTGTAGCTGCAGCAACGGGACTGGCAACGGCATCCAACGGCGCGGCATGGAGAGCCGGCTTTTCGGGACCCGCATCGCCCTGCTCCAGGCTCGCCTTTCTCCGCTCCATCGCGCCAACAACCCACTCCCGCACCTCGGCATCTCCGGGGACAAACACCTTCGGAGCATCGAAATCGGCGCCATTTTCAGCCGCTACTTCCAAGTCCTCGGATTCCTCGGAGATGGTATCGGGCTTCGTGAGGTCCGCGATCCACGCGTGCTGGAGCAGCATCGCATAGCTGGGTCGCAGCTTCGGAATCTTGTGCAGACAACCCCTCACGAAATCTCGAGCCGCAAGTGAGAATCCCTCCTCTGGGAGATCCGGTGGTTCGCCGTCAACGATAGCCTAAAACAATCAGTCAACTGGAAAAAACGAAAGCATTGGACAACAAAACTTACGCTCAACTGACTGAAGATGTTGTTGTAAGTTTCTGGTGGATATGGATAGCAACCCATGGCGCACTCCAGTAAGCTCAGCCCCAGACTCCAGATGTCACTCTGAACACCGTAGGTGCCGGCCGGTCCAGCGCCGCCGAGCTGAGCCTGCGTACCACCACTGGCGATCCGCTCAGGTGCCATGTAACTCTGACAGCCGATATTCGTCTTCGCGATACTCGCAACCAAGTTCCCTGAAACACCGAAATCGCACAGCTTGATATCTCCCCGGGAGTTCATCAGTATGTTGGTCGGCTTCACGTCTCGGTGGATAATGTCGTGGTCCTCCTTCAGAGTCTTCAGCCCCATAATGGTCGCGTACGCGATCTTCCTGAGAACACCCTCCGGAACACCTCCGCGATACAGCTTATCGATCGATCCACCATCCATGTGTTCCATGCAGATGTACACGGCTCCCTCCTGAAAGAAGGCTCCATAGAAGTCGATGATGTATGGCGACCTGCACCGATGCAAAACGTCAAGCTCCATGATGATCTGAGCGAACTTGGCCTCGTCGAGCTCCAGTCGGATCTCTTTCATGGCCATGGTGGTCTCGCTGGGTGTACCGCTGCTGTTGCCGCGCGAGAGCGGTGCGCGCTCTTGCTCCTCCGGCGTCGGGTTGCCGGAAGAGGGCGTCTGAGGCGAGCCGGGTGAGAACATCGCCTCCCTGGACACGCTCCCCCGCCGAGCAAACCCCTTTCGCTTCGGTCGGTGGATGACCTTGTACACGGTGCCGTAGTTTCCCTTTCCCAGCTCCTCCAGCGTCTGAATTTCGTCCAACGATATCCTGAAACTGTTGCCCGATGTGAAGTCGACACCCTGACCGTGGAGAACCGCTTTCCCGGGAAACTTGAGACTTCCAGTTTCCTTGTCGACGAACTGGGCATACTGCTCGAACTTGGATCCAGTGCTGGCGGCAGCGCCGCCTGGGAGCCCGCCCAACGGGCCAGGTGGTGGTAGCTTTCCGGGGTGAGGTCTCCGCGAGCGCAGTCCAGTAGCTGGAGCACCGTTTCCGACCGGGTTGTCCACCTCGCCCATCGGAGTCGGTGGAGGGGCCCCACTACCCGGGAGAGCGGTGGGAGCGTTCATCCGTCGTTGTGCAATTGACTGTCCCTGTCGGCCAGGAAGCGTAGGGGCCGAATTCCAGTTCGAGGGACCGGCCGGGCGACCACCCATAGTCATCCGTCCACCAGCAATCGGCGATCCGCCTCCATTGGGCATCCCTGCGATGACTGGAGACGAGCCCATCCGCGACTTGTGGAATGCCTGCAACCGAGCCTGAAGGTCCGAATGGCCCGACGAGGTGATTGACGAAGCGAAAGGTTGGTTCGGCAGTGGGGCGCCGCGTCCTCCAGCTCGCCGAGCGTCGGCGACGAGGCCGAGTGGTGTCGACGATGATGGCTTGAGGGGTGGGTCGGAGATGGAGCGCAGCGAGGGCACACGCGGCTGAGCCGCTGACGACGAGGGTGTTGGAGAAGGTATCGGGGGTATCGGGGGGATATCAAGCTCATCGTCGGGGCTATCGGTGGGAGTGAGGGGGAATTCTGGGTTTGGCGCCATGGTTGCTGGCGAAGACGCGGCCGCACGAAGGAACACCGGGCGTTCGCCGAGGTCGGCCAGCTTTGCGATTGTGGGTGGATATCGGGGGAAGCACGAAGTGTAGTGAGGGTGAAGAGCAAGCGGTGGGGGATATTATTGTGAGCGAGAAGCAAGTTTAAATTTGGGGGTTTTAGGTTTGGGGGTTTTGGGGAGTTTTTCTTTAGGGGGGGGGGATAAAAGTAGGTGCGGGTGGTGGGGGTTGGGTGGTGGATTGTTAGGTTTTTGGATTCGTGACGTTGGTTGTTGTGGCTTCCCGGTTGTTGTTGTCGCAGCGATGCACAGCGGCCAATGGGTGGGCAGAAGGGAGTGTCGGTAGCAGCAGCAGCGATGGTCGAGCAAGCAGCGAGCAGTAGAGCAACCAGTAGTGCCGCAAGTATTCGGGGATCGCCGTGTGAGATTATCGATGGGGGGGGTGGGGGAAGAGGAAGTCGTGAAGTGTGAGTTGCGGGTGGGAGTTAGAGTACGGAGGGCCCGGGAAGAGGAGGGGCACGCGGACGGGCTGGTGGTTGGAGGTGATGGGTGACCTATCGGGTACTGTCGAGGCTTCTTTCTCTTTCTACGTCTTTCTGTGAGTCTCTCTCTCTGTCTCCGTCTGTCTCTCTCTGTCACTCTCTGTCTCCGTCTCTTTTCTGGGGCGGTCCGATGGGAAGACGGGCGACAGGCAGGCGGGTCTCGGGAGGGGGGGGGGGTGTGGTGGGTGGTGGGTGGTGGGTTGTGGGTGGTGGGTGGCTGTGATAGCGGCGAGGGAAGCAGCACTGTGAATGAACGGCGGATGCGTGGGAGGGCAGGGTGACGATGGGATGGGTGGTATGTATGACGATGACGATGGCGCTCTCTCTCTGTCTGTCTCTCTCTCTCCGTCACTTGTCCCTTGTCGCTGCGGTCTCTGCGAGAGCGCGTCTCTCTCTCTTTATTTATTTTTCCTTCTTCTGGATGGGCGTTGCGGTGCTACTCAGATCCTCTATGACGGAGCGTTGCTTTTGCTTCTTCCCAGGAGTTGGCGGCGGCGTCTGATTGGCCGAAGCGAGGGGGGCGAGATATCGAGTGGGAGGTAGCTAGCGTTGGAGGAATGCTGCTGCGACCTGGATGATCGCTGGAGAATCTGCTGCACTGCGAGGAAATGTGAATGGCTAAGGGATGCGTGGAAACGAAAGAAGACGGAGAAGAAGGAGGAGAGCGGGAACCCCAGAGTCTTTGCTTGTTTTTGGTATGTCTGGACTTGAGTCTGTCTGTCTGGACTTGGGCCTGGGGATTTTGACACGATAGGGTGAACGGCGGGCCTGCCCGCCTGCCCGCCCGCCCGCTTGCTCAGGTATTTGCTTGGCCGAGGCCGAGTTACCTCCCGCCGGCAACGATGTGAATCGTCGAGACTGAATTAGACACCAGTACTTCTGTTTGGTGTGAGTACCTACAATGCACTGTTGAAGCTCGAGTGCTATGTATACACAACACCGTCGAGCCTCGAGTATAACTTCACTGTCGAGCCTATCGCCTACCGACTACCACCACGCAGGAATCTCACTCATCGAAATGCGAGATGAAATGCGAGAGACGAGTGCAGAGCGAGTACAGTATCTCCGCCCATCGGACTCCGCGGACAACGTCGATAATTCACGGTGGCTTGATCGTGATGATCTGCATCCGAGAGACGCACACGGCTGGCATATCCGCAACATCCTGCACGTGACTCGGAATTCGAAATTCACGAAGGCCGAACGATGCGATACATAACCATACTGGAAAGCAGAACAGAGAAGCCCAAACTTTATGTAGAATGGCAGAAGAGCTCATCCACTCGATCACCATCCATCCGCCCGCCCGCACGCCCGCTGTCCGCCCACTCTGCTTTCCGTTGTTTGAAGCGATGATGATATTCGCTGACGATGCCGGGCGATGATGACGATGACGATGTCGCCAGAGCCAGAGCCAGAGCCAGAGCCAGAGCCAGAGCCAACAAACGGACGAACGACAACGACGAAAGAGCAAACAGACAAACAACCCCCCCCCCAAAAAATACGTATGGAGAAAATTAAATATGATCTTCCCCCGGAGCCGGATGTCTGCTTGAGCTCACGGACAATATTCCCATTTCCTGCCCGATTTACAGGTGAAAGTCCCTAAGCCCAAAGGTGGAATGGTTGGAATGGCGCTGTGGCCAATGAACCTGTGGCTTGAGCGATGGACATATGGTAGCTGGCAACAGCGATCACCGCCACTGACCGGTCAAGTATCATATGTATCGGCGGGGGTGGGGTATGGGGGGGTGGAAGGTGGGGGGGCACGGGGGACCCAGGCTGATGCCCGCCGCCGCGCCGCATTCGTGCTGGCGATGATATTTAAGTTGCGACTATGCCCGCGGCAGCTGTATGTACTCACAAGCTACATCCACACATCCACACATCCACACAGGACGATGGCCATTTCCATTTCCATGTTCCTCGGACGACGCAGACGCGGATCGACGTGCATCCATCCATCCATCCATCCACCCATCCATCCACCCATCGCCGATGCTCAGTGCTCATGAGTGCTCACATCTCGGATCCGACACCGGTATCCGCGCAACAAAGGCTCGAATAACCGCCGAGCCAGTCATTTCCGATCGCGAAGGGCCCACAGCAGTCTGTTACTGCTAGTACTCACAATAGGCAGAGAAGCCCTCGGCCGTCCGATCCGATCCGATGGCTGGCCTCTGGCGAGCTCTTGACGGGAGGGGAGATTGCAGAGCTGGCTGCTGGCTCGGATAGCTGACTCCCAACCGCTCCTGCTTATGTAACTTGTAAGTACTGGGCCCTCCCTCACCACCGTCGGCCACCGGGCCCTGGGGGTGTATTATGTACATACCGGTACTGGAGTCCGTGGCCTCGAGCTCCAGCCTCCAGGGCTTTATATATCATACCTATCCCTTGGCTCGTCGGAAAGGACTGGACGTTATGTACTGGTACTTTTACCTTTGGCCCGACGATGCTAGTCTGGTTCTTCGTGCTTGGGAGTCAAGACATCCATCTGTTGCTGTATTCATTGATCTTTTCCTCGGCCGTCCTGAGCCGTGAACCTCTCATACGATACGGCCAACTACATAGGTTTTGCTTCAAGTCTGGAGCACTGTTCTCATATCCATACCCACGAGCCCGCTCGCCGGTCGGTCCTCCACCCCGAAACCAAGCACTCCCTTGAACCCGAAGGTTGTATGTAAGCAAAGGATCTCGCTCGCTCGCCGAGAACACCGTGCCTGGCACCAGCGTCTAAAAACAACCCTCCAATTAGCGCGCCCGCTACTAGTACAGACTCCCGAGCCCAGCGTCCCGACTCCAGAGTCCAGAGTCCAATCCAGAGCCGCTCTTCCAGATTCCAATTCCAATTCCAATTCCAATTCCAATTCCCACCCCGCATCGTCTTCCCCTTCCCCTTCCCCTTCCCCTTCCCCTTCCCCTTCCCCTTCGCACTCCCACTCCTATACATACATGCGGGCTGCGATACATCAAGATTCAACACGTGTTGAGTCGTGACGAGGAAGTATTAAATAACACAATAATAGCATCGCCCGCAAGTTGAAGTCGCAGGTCGCAAGCTGCAACTGCCACCTGCAGGACGACGTAATCCCGCCTCTGGCCAATCAAAATTCCCCGCTATCTACATGTAGAGTACGTAGAGCAGAGTACGGGTTCCCTGCTTTTGCGCAGTACTCTACCTACGTTGCAGTGCAGCACTGTGGGATGATGATACCAGTAACCAGATATGGGGAGTAGAGTACACCGATGAAGATGAAGATGAAGGATGAAGGATGGATGGTGGAGGGATGCCATCTCGTCTCGTCTCGTCTCGTCCCCGTCCGCTCCCGTCGGGATCAAAATCGAAACAGAAACAGAAACAGAAAAGAGCAGGGTCACTGAGCTTCCTCCCCCCACCCTACCTTCCCCCACCTCCCCTTAGATAGTATGTCTTCCCGAAGCCGCACCGCCTCCCCGCCGTCGAAGAAGAAGAAGAAGAATACTCCGGGAATCGATTGTGCGGGGATCGGACGGCACGGAGACAACACGGGGATCAGTTGTTGTCGGGGGAGGGGGGGGGGATTCGTATGCATTCGCCACCGCCCTGGCCATCTTGCGTACGATCGCGCGCACGCTTGCTATGCATGGAGTAGAGCAGATGCCGGGCGTGATTTTTTTTGCACTGCCACTTGCCGAAGCCGAGAGGTGGCAGGTGTGTACATGGTTGTGACAGGTACATGGTAGGTAGGTGGTAGGTAGTAGAGTAAGCACCCAATTGGACGGAATGTCCGATGGGCGGTTGTCCGCTGGATGTCCGCTGGATGTCCGCTGGATGTCCGATGGATGGACGGCTGGATGTGGCACGGATGAGGCGCGAATAGAATACTCTACGTTCACAACGAAGGGTGCTGCGCAAATCGAGTGGCGAGTGTGGTTGGTAGGGTGACATGGGATGTATGGATGGGGCTTGCGCGGCTGGCTGGGTGGTGTGTGGTGCGGAGGGTGGTGCGGAGGGACGGGTTGGCTTGTGAAGATGAACGTGAAGATGGAACGTGAACTTGTTTTGCAGGAGGCGCTTCCGTTGTTCGTTGTTGTGGCGTGAGGAGTGGGGCGTGGGACACGGGGCGTGGGGGTCGGGAATATGGTTGTTCCGTTAGCATGGCACGTGATTGTGCATCGTGGGTCACTCGAGGCAGTGAATGGATGGGAGGGGAGGGAGGCTCGACTTTCGGCTTGAGGAATGGAATTGGAGGGCTGGGAAGGGATGGGTTCTGAGGCTGTGCCATGGTTGGATGGGTGCACGGTCAATCTGGCGTGGGTGGTAGTTGAGTTCGAAGCACGATTGCTTCACGGAATGAAGGTGAGTAGCAAGTGAGCTTGAATGGGTGTTCAAAGGGCCATTGTAATATGACTTGGCTATTCGAGGATGAAGTTAGCCACTCGGATCCCATTCACCCTCGATAGGTAGCTCTCAATGACTCCTTGCGAGTGACACTCCATGTCCACGCACTAAAAGCTCTGCTCTGCCACGACGGCTAGGCTTGGAAGCTAACCCTGCGTCGCATCAAAACAGGCCCTGTACATGCTCCAAACACCTCTATGTACCCCGCCACCAAACAAAGCCCCACCACGACCTCTACAACAACAATCAAAACCTTCCAGCAACTTCATCAACCCCATCACTGAATCCCCAAACCCGCAACCCCGCAACCACCATTCAAAATGCTTGAGACGATTTACGTAGCGCGCCACGGCGTACGTCCCCGGCCTCCTCCATCCGTGCAAGCAAGCATCCACAACTAACCAATCCGCGTGGCCCTCCAGTTCCGCAGCAACTGGACGACCGACAACGACGGCAACTACTCGGCCACGATCACGTCGCCGACCGGCATCGCCTCGGACCCGCCACTAGCCGCCTACGGCGTCGAGCAAGCCCACGAGCTAGCCACCTACGCTGCCAGCGTCGACCCCAAGATCGAGCGCATCTACTCGAGCCCGTTCTACCGCTGCCTGGAGACGATCAACCCTCTCGCCGAGATCCTCGACCTGCCCATCCTCTGCGACAACGGCATCGGCGAGTGGTACGGCGTAGCGCGCTTCGGTACGCCCTCCCCCCACATCCCCCGCCCCCCTCCCATACTAACGTGGAGAGAAAGACCACCCCTCCCCCGCAGCACCCGAGATCCTGCACCGCTTCTTCCCGCGCGTGCGCACCAGCTACGACCCCACCATCATCCCGAGCACCAAGGGCGAGACGCTGAGCGAGATCCACAACCGCACGGCATATGCGTGCGCCAAGATCATTAGCGACATCGACCGCGAGTGGAAGGAGACGGGCACCGGGCCGCGCGCGATCCTGCTCGTGGCTCATGCCGCCACGAATATCGCTATCGGACGGGTGTTGACTGGTATGTCCCGTCGGGGTGTGGTGATAGCTGGCTGGATAGGGGGCTGACGAGGCGTGTGTAGGTGACGAAAACCGTGAAATCCGCGCCGGCACGTGCAGCATGAGCATCTACCGTCGGCGGGCGACGACGACACCACCAGCGCCGAACGCGCTCCCGCTCCCGTCGACCGAGGACCCAATTCCGGACACGAACTGGCGTGGCGGCAAGGGCGTAGTCGGCGGGTGGGACCAGATCCAGAACGGCGACTGCTCGTTCCTCAAGAACGGCGAGGAGCGGAATTGGTGGTTCGAGGGCGACGAGAGCTGGGATTTCCCCGTCGTCAAGGAGGGCACCGCGGGTGTGGAGGGCGGCTTGACGGCGGCGATCGAGGGCGGGTTGACGGAGGGCGCTATTGGTGGGCCTGGTACACTGCCTGAGGCGGGAAAGGCCGAGGATACCGCCCACATGCATAAGGTCGAGAAGCAGCGGAGCAATATCTGATACTACTCCTACTCTACGCTACGTGCGCTGCGCTGGGTTTACGGTTGCTTCATCACTACTTGAATCTGCTTCTTCTTGTTGCTTGCTGGAAGCGTTTGTTTTGATTGTAAAAGTTTCACGATAGACCTCTGGACGAATTTGATATGATATCCCATGCCACTACTCTACTGAATGAGTGAGAGCACGTGAAGTGAAGTGAAATGCCAACCCGTTTTTTAAGATCACAATCGCCTATTTGATTCTGCAAATGATTCCGCCCACCTACGCCTTCAAAATCTCCTCCAAAGCCTTCGCACAGGCATCACCCATCTCACTGGTGCTCGCGCTACCCTGCAGATCCGCCGTCCTCAGCCCGCCATCCAGCACCTTCCTGACCGCATCCTCGACCGCCTTCGCCTGCGTCGGCAAGTTCAGACTGTACCGCAGCATCATGGCGACACTCAGGATGGCGGCGACGGGGTTGACGATGCCCTTGCCGGCAATATCGGGCGCGGAGCCATGGATGGGCTCGTAGATACCGTTGACCTTTGTCTTCCCGTCGGGAATTCCCGACAGCGACGCTGACGGCAGCAGGCCGAGCGAGCCGGGGATCACGCTCGCCTCGTCGCTGATGATGTCGCCGAACAGGTTGCTGGTCACGACGATGCCGTTGAGCGCGCGCGGGTTCTTGACCATCAGCATGGCCGCCGAGTCGATCAGCTGGTGCTGGTACTTGACGGTCGGGAACTCGGTGGTCATGACGTGGTCGACGGTCTTGCGCCACAGTCTCGACGTGGCAAGCACATTCGCCTTATCGAGCGACGTGAGCGGCAGCGGGGGGTTCTCCGCCATGGCCAGATGGCCCGCCAGGCGCACGATCCGCTCGATCTCGGCGCGGCTGTACGGCTCGGTATCCATCGCGTAGCCGCTGCCGTCATCTTCGATCCGGTCCCCAAAGTAGATTCCGCCCGTCAGCTCGCGGATGATGTTGAAGTCCACGCCGCGGCACACCGAATCCTTGAGCGGCGAGTACGCGATCAACGACTCGGACGCGAAGTTGCACGGTCGCAGGTTTCCGAACGTGCCCATTTCCTTGCGGATGCGGAGGAGGCCCTGTTCGGGGCGCACGGCGCCTGTGCCCCATTTGGGACCACCGACCGCGCCGAGAAGGACAGCGTCTGCGGATTGTGCCGCCGCGAGCGCGGAGTCGGTTAGGGCCGTGTTGTGAGCGTCGATGGAGCACTGCGTAGGAGTGTTAGACGGGTAAGAGCGGAGGAGCGGGGAGAGGTACGCCTCCAATGAGCTGGTAGTTGAAGTTGAAGGCTACGTCGGGGCTGTTGGCAGCGATGACATTGAGAGTCTGGATTCCCGGATTGTTAGTGGAGAATGTGGAGGAGGAAGGATGGCGTCTACCTTGATGGCCTCCGCGATGACCTCGGGACCGCAGTGGTCACCTATTATCGTTAGGCGAAGTGCAATTGATCAACTCCATCACCTGACTAACCCTCAAACACCACGATGTCGAAAGTCTGAACCATGTTGTCTTGCAGTGTACGGGTTGGCAATTGAATTTGCAGTAGGGAAGGAAAGCGTGTGCGTGAGTATGGCGAGGGAGGGTGGGCGGAAGGTTGTTGGGTGTGTAGCCTTTGGTGGGGTGGACCGTAGCTTGGCAGCGGGGTTTGAGTATCTAATGCGATGGCAGACTTTCACAAGCGAGAAGACCCCACGATGCTTTGCCGATCGGGCGCGTGTACCGTAGAAAGTGCTAGTTAATCTACTTATGCAAAGGTTCGATTGATGGGTGGTGTCCGAAAATCACTGAAAATGCCTCCCTTCCCCGAACGCCAAAAACACCAACACCAAAACCATGCTATCAATCGGTAAAAGCAGTACGAGTGAATGTGGACCCTAACGGAGCTGGAGCTCCTGCAGCATGCTGATGTTCGTGTACTCGATTTCGCCGGGCGCAGATCCGGGGCTGTTGATGCCATTAGCAGTCAGCGATCAACACCTACAGTTCGGGGAAGCGCAGGGAGCCCTACGTTTCGGCAGCGTAGATCTGGAGTCCCCTAACATGCGTATCCTTTCCATTCTGATGATTCGCGTGGATGGCGACTTGAATCAAGAAAGTCCTGAGCTCGCCATCCTCATGCACATCATCCAGCCGCACTTCAATCCACCCAGTCGGTCGTTCCAAATCTAGCTTCGTAACCTCAATAAGATCATGAAACCCCGTTCCGCTGAGTACACTCATCTTCGTTGGCGTGTAGCTCTCATCGTTCTCGAAGTCGAGGTACATCCTGATGCGCTTCACCTTGACGCGCTTGGCGAAGTGGATGTTGATGTGGTGTGGTTGCGGTCCATCGCTCTGCCAGAACAGTGTGGTGTCTTCGTCACGCAGCTGCTCTACGCCGTTGCCCGGCTTCGCGGTGGACACGGTCCAGGAGGCGAGGTTGCCGATTTCCTTGAGGCCCACAAGCGAGTCTAGACCTTTCGCCGCGGCATCTGTGGAAGTTGCCGAGTGGACATCTCCATCATATTCCTCCTCCTCCTCTTCCTCCTCCTCATCTTCGAGTTCTTCTGGCTCGTCAGAGTCCTCGAGAGGCGTAGTGGGGTCGCGTTGTGTAGGTGCGGCGGACATGTTATCCGAGTCGCCTTGCGAGATGGTTTCCTGGTCGGCGTGGGAGTCCTCTTCGGATTCGGAGGGGGGCGGCGGTGCGCGGCGACGGGATATGCGGTGGAAAGGCATTTCAGTGGAGTGGGTGGGGTTTGGACCGACGACTCGGAGTATTTGGTGGTGTTGATAAGATTCGGGGATGACGCGCTTGATAGGTTCTCAACGCTTAGGCACGTGACCGCGCTAGCTCCCTAGTAGGGCTGTGAGAACAGCCTAACTGTATCGTGGATATTCACGCTCGAGGAAACCAAGGACACGCTTGAAAGTTGTCAAGCCTTCGACAAAGCCATTTTTCTTTCGGCAACAATTGAGGGGCCGTATTTATGGAAACAGCATCGAATACAGGCAGTTAGGCATACCCAAACACTACAAATCATCATTCTGCCCAGTAGAGGTATCATCACACCAATCCAAAAAACAGAAAGAAAAGGAACAAGGGGAAAAGAAACACCAAACACCATTTTTCCAATCCCTCCCTTTTCTGCACCCACCACACCCGGCCTAAAAGAAAAAACTGAGGACGAAACGAGATGGTAATAGAAACACAGAATTAGAAATCCCCATAACACCTTACAATCGCATTCCGAGTCTTCCTCACGTTATCCGCCACCTGCTCCACGCCTCCAAACACCGCCTCCTGCCGCCTGAGGACACCGCCGACACCATCCTCCTTGAGCACATCATCGACGAGCGTCTGAATCGCGTCTTCGTCTTCTAAAGTCTTCAGCGCGCTCTTTGCCCGCTTCAAAACCTCTGCCTTCCGCTTCTTGGCAGCCTCTGCCAGCGCAGTGATGGAAGGCTTGGGAACAGCCGGCTTGAGGCTCTTGGTTGCGTTCAAAAACTTAACCAAGCTCTCAGCCACGGCAGCCGAATCACGACCCATCCATAGCGCGTGCAATTGCCTCCAGTCTGGGATCTCATCGTCCGTGAGGCTGACGAAGGTCTTGGGAAACAACTCTGCGGTGATGCCCTCGAGCGCTTTCGATACTGTCTCTCCGTCCTTCTTGACAGCGGCTCCAGCTAGTTCGGCAATGGCACCGGCAAAGAGAAGTTGTGACTTCTCCGCGTCCGTGAACTCGTCATCTCGTTCACCGGCTTTTAGTGCAGCGGCAATGCGGCCAGCCACATCGGTGGCAAGCGTCGGCTTCTCGCTGGCCGTAGCAGCACCATTCGAATCCTTCCCAGCAGCCGCAACCGTCTCAAGGAACTGCGAGACCTCCGAAGCGGCCGCGAAGCCACGGGCCC
The DNA here is from genome assembly GCF_024521635.1 of Tricharina praecox. Lineage (NCBI taxonomy): Eukaryota > Fungi > Ascomycota > Pezizomycetes > Pezizales > Pyronemataceae > Tricharina > Tricharina praecox. The sequence goes on from NW_026250417.1 coordinate 831,529, forward strand.
AGTTCTCCGCCGGCGTGGGGCCGATTCGGAAAGCGCGCTCATACGGACCAACGGAGGCGAGTTCGCAGTCGATTATGACGGCAAAGTCGCGGTTGTCCCAGACTGCACCCTTGTAGCCCACTTCAGCGGACATATCTTGATTCGGCAATCCCGGGATAATCCGGGCGAGTCGTCGGAGTTCAACCTCCCACATGGTCCGGCACACACTGCCTTCAACACGCTCTGAGAACTCGAGGAATCCCATCATCTGTGCGTAGCCTCCGCGTTCGAAGGCGAGCTGTAGCATGTTGGGAGTTTGGGTTCGTGAGGACTCGTAGATACCGAGGGCATGGTGTAGGTATGAGGGGGTCCGGGCATCGTTAGGAAGGAGGGTGGAGATTCGCGTTAGCAGGAAATGTGAGAGTGTGTCATGCTGGATTTGTTTGATGTTGAGCCGAGGGTAGACGTCAATCGCAGAACCAATGGCCCCGAGCAGGAGGTAAATCCGTACTAAGAGGAGGAGAGCTTGATAGTTGTGTTTTGACTTTTGAAGCAGAGTCTCCAGAATTTGAACTGACTGATAGAGGGGCGATTGATCCTTGGGAGAGAGGGTGTAAAGGCGGATCAGTCCCATGATGGCCAGTAGCGCCGCATCGTCACCATACTGATTGTCAGTAACCAGTAGGGAGCTTCCGAGAGAAAGCGCAGACGCATAGAGCTTTAGGGTCCCGGTAATGAAGGTTGTGATGGTTTTTGTAGTTGTTGGCGAAGCAGTGTTGAGGGATGAAATGGTGAGAAGATACACGAACTTCTGGAAGTTGATGGCAGAAGCTACTCTGTCAATTCGCTGTTTCTGTTGCGGAGGTCAGCACACGCTTGATGTAAAGATTCGTTGGTAGCATACTTCACTTTCCTCCGGGAGTTTTTCTACTGCTCCCTCGACATATTTCAGGAAATCTTTCTTCTCCGAGTCCTCGAGCATCTCGAGGTACTTCTGGATATCCTCAAAGCAGCAGCTCTTGCTACAGGTGTTGACAAAATACTCCTCGACGGCCTCCAACAGAGTAGGTGTGCCTTCCGGCCCGTCATTCTTGTCGTGGAAGAGACTAGAGAACTTCACCAGCGCCAGATCACCGTGCCGCGGCGAACCGGTGGGGAGAGCTTTGCGGTGTTCCAGGATCTTTTCCAACGACTCCTTGGCAACGGTCTTGTCACCGTCGTCGTAAAGCTTTCCGGCAGCCATCACAAATCCGTCCCAAACCCGCCAATCATCACCTCGTCCCTGCTGGACAGCATCCGGCTTCGCATCCTTCGTCTCATCCTTCTTCTCATCGTCGGGGTTTGCCTCTTCCCCGTTCCCATTGGCTTCAGCCACGGCATTCGCTTTCGGCAGCAGCGAAATGCAAGTCTCAAACAACGTCCTCCAATCCTTGGTATTCTCGAGAAGATCCAGCCTTTTCCTTGCCAAACCCCACCAATCACCACTCCCTACTGTCGAATCGACACCAAGATTGGCGGAATTGAGCACCTCCAGAGCTTCCTTGGCCGCATCACCGGGAGCAACATACGGCAGAAGCTCAAGTAGCAGATTGACCTCCTGGCTGGTCTGTATCGCGCGCGGAGGTATGATTGCGGTGTTGGCCGGAGTGTCGGTGCGCGCTTTGGCGATCATGCGGTAGGCGAGTGTGCCGAAGAGCTTGCGTTCCGAGGAATCGGCTGGGAGTGAGTTCTATGGAGATCAACGTTAGCACTACCGAGAAACGGCAGATCATAGGATGAGCATACATGCAACATCAGACTGGAGATCACAGCCCAGAACCAGTATTCCCTGCGCTTGGTGTAGGTCTTCTGGAGGTTCATGGCCGCCTTTTGAGCTCCGCGCCAATCCAGCGTCTTCACGGTACCCCAGAACCACTCTCGTGCCAGCTCCTCGTTGTGGGGTTGCGCCTTGACGGCCTTCTCCCAGAGCTTTGTGACCTCGTCGGCATACTTCGGACCAAGGTTCGACCACACACGACCTAGCAGACGTAGCACCTCAACGGACTGTGTTGGAGGGGTTTTATCGGCGAGGGTCTGCGCAATCTGTATAGCTTCTTCGGTAGTCGCAGGACTGTGGATATGCGTGAGAACAAATGCTTTCAAAGCCTAACACCACCACCCCCGGAGATGTCAATTTACGCTGGCTTCGGGGTGAAGAGGTGCGAGTTGATTTACAAGGAGGTTCTCATTCTTTTCGCCTTTCTTAATGCGCCGGTTGCATAGCTGGAGCGCCTGCTTGTATGCACCCAACTCGAGTTGGTCCCAGACAAGATGGTTCTTGCGATCGGCGGAAGAGCTTGCGACGGACATTGGTGGTGGTAATTGGCGGTGGGAGATGCTATGTGGTGAAAATAGTCTGAAGAGAAAACAACATGCACAGCCGAGCGCTGGGAGAATATAGAGAATGAAAGGGTTGTGCACAAATGCCAGAAGAAGAAGATGAAGAAGGGACCGTCCGAGTGAGAGGCCGGAAGTGGGGGTGAGGATCGAAAGTGGAAACGTAACGTTCTTCGGAACTGCCGGGTAAAAGAAGGCTTATGTCGGGACCGGATTTATGTAGAAAACAGCCCGCCCCTTGTGTTGAGCTCCACCCGTGTTCATCTCCTCAACCTTTGACCGGATCTGAACGACACAATCATGCCTTTGATCAAAGCATACTACATCATCAGCGCCGTGGCCGTGGTCCACCTGGCCATGGGATATTACCTGATCGCAGCTCCCGAGAAGATTGCAACACAGTCGACAATATTCATCCTCGGGGAAGCACTTGGCCTGGTAAGCGTTCTCCGACGCGGTATGGCGGGAGCTTATTTGCTGACTTCATTGTTCCACAGCAACAACCAAGGTCATCACTCTACGAAAATCCACTCGCATGTGCCTTCGCCGGTCTCGTTCTGATCCTCTCCGCCATCTCCGATCTTACCACTGTTTCCGGAGCCGAGGATGTCGCTAGGGATTACTGGGGAGCTCAAGGTATGGCCAGATTTCTCTCCCGAATGCAAGAGCGCAGCTCACAATTTGGATTATAGCTCCGGTTCGCACACTATTCTTCGTCATCGTTACCGGATACGCGTATGTTTTGAAGCCTGGACGCGGCAATGTCAGTGCTACCTCCGACCACCCATTGATCAACAGCGCTATATTCTCATGGGCATTCATGGAGGCGATTTGGTGGTTCTGGGTATGTTATTTCGATACAGTCAATTGTAAGGATGAAGCTGACCATGTATTCGTGTGCAGATCCACACTAACCTGCGCGAGGAGCGCGGTGAGGCAATGGCGAGGATCCACGCGAGGAAGAAGGCGAAGTTGGAGATGGAGATGAGGGAGGACTAGATGCGATAATGCTGTGAAGACGAGATGCCCATAGTTGGATAAAGCTTATAGAATTGCTGCTGCGGATGTACCTGTAGATTTATTATACCCTCATAACAACCGACCTTGCTGTGGACTCTCCCGGCTGGGAACACAAAATGTGTTGAGTGAAGACCCAAGAACTAATTATCAGCCGCGCTAGCGAAACCCTTACCCATCCCGCCCTTGCTGAAATCTTCGCCCTCTGCCAACTCGAGCAAACGTTTGTCACCAATTCACGTCGTGCTGCTTCAACCTCCAAGCGAACTTTCCTCTCACCCCCACCTCACCGCCGCCATGGGTCTCGCGGGCCCCAAAGCGTAGTTCCCTTCTCTACTCTCCTCATAATTGCCACATCTGACACACACCGCAGTAGCACAAAAATCAGCAAAGACCCCCGCAACACCTTCTGGTCCAAGGACACCTCACGTTTCGGACACCAGTACCTCGCGAACCTTGGCTGGGTCCCTGGACAGAACCTTGGCGACACCACCTCCTCGTATCATGCCTCGGGCCACATCACCGACGCGTCTTCAACCGGAATCAAAATCGTGCTGAAGGATGATACCCTGGGTATTGGTGCTAAGAAGGGCGCGCAGCATGATGAGTGCACGGGTCTATTGGGACTGCAGGGACTGCTGGGAAGATTGAATGGCGATGATAAGGTGGTCGAGCAGGTTAAGCTCGAGGAGGATAGGAAGAAGAATGAGTGGATCCAGAGCAAGTGGGGCATGAGGTTCGTGAGAGGGGAAGTCTGGGTGGCTGATGATCTTACGAAATTGAGGGAGAGAATGGTTAAAGAGAAGGAAGAGAAGGCGGAAGCTTTGAAAGCGAAAGCGGAGAAAAAGGATGGCAAGAACTCGGATGACAAGGACTCTGGTGAGGAGGCTTCGCGCAAAAAGAGGAAGAGGGATTCGGATGATGTGGAGAAGGATAAGAAACAATCGAAGAAGTCGAAGTCAAAGGACGGGAAGAAGAAGAGCAAGCGACGTGGCTTGGAGGAGGACGGAACGGAGACACCAGCGACGACGGACCGGGAATCGAAATCCAGGTCCGTGTCCGGTGACGAGACAGAATCTAAAGAAGAGCGAAAGAGCAGACGGAAAGAGGAGAAGCGGCTAAAGAAGGAGAGGAAGGAGAAGAGGGATGCTCGGAGGAAGGAAAAGAAGGACAGGGAAGAGAAGAAGAAGAAGAAGAAGAAGGCTTCCTCTGATGGTGATAGCTCTTCAGAGAGTGAAACAGAGGCTGCATCTGGATCTGTGACTCCGGCGAGTGCGATGAACGGTAGGCATGCTCTGCGCCACAGGTTTATTGCCGCAAAGAGGAGTGCTATGATGGATGCCACATCGTTGAACGAGGTTGGTCTCCGCTTCCTCCAAAGTATAGCTCTCAAAATGGTGGTATCTAACCATAGTTCTCCAGATTCTCATGATCAAGGCATAATAGACGGTACTTTGTGTACTTCGCCATGGCTAGAGTCTTTCTCAGGTTATAAAAAAGTTGATGTTCATAGCATTTGTTTGGTAGCGAGTTGGGCTTTTCTGGATTTGCATAATATTGTGCATGTAACTCTGTTGTCTCCTCCGGAATACTGTATTCTTCAAGGGGGATCGCGTGGTAAATTGATGTTCAATCGCGAACTGAAGCTCTCCGTTGCACGTGACAGCTTGACAGCTTGCTAGCTTGGCAACGATATTGCTCACTCCTCTCTTCCCGCTTCTCTGGCCGCGTCGCGGACCCGCCGCTGGTCTCTTTGTCTTTCTGCCTTTTTTCACCGCATCATCAACGTCGGCATCTCATTTGCCAGCCATATAATCCCGTGACATTCCCGTCGGCCTGCTATCAAAGCTTCGACTACCTTCTATGATTCCAAGACAATCGATCAGCTACTCCCATACAATTGTTAGTTGGTGGTTTGCCGTATAAGTTGTGGCGACGCACAAACTGAACCAGAAACCACCAATCAACATATCCTTGCTTGTTGCCCCTCATCCCCTCCAACACTACCAGATACCAACAGCACAACCACCCTTCGTAAGTAAAAGTTGCTTTCAACCACCCCCTCTCCCCAACGCTCTCACCATTACCTTCATCAAGCCCCACTCCTCCTGCTATCATTTACCCCCCGTCGCCAGTCCATCCAGCCGTCCATCCATCCATCTATCGCGACGCTCGCTTAAACTTTCTAGGTTCTTTGAAGCTCGTGGTCGGTTCGACAGCTTCGCACCAACCATGGATGAACTCGTTGCCCAGTTCATCGCAGTGACGGACTCTTCTCCCCAGAAGGCGCAGTCGTACCTCAAGGTCTCGGATAACGACCTTGGAAATGCCATCGCTCTCTTCTTCGATACCGGCGGTGTAGATATTGAAGACAGCAGCCCGTCGGCCCCGCCTCCGCTCCCCGCGCGTCCTGCTGGACTCAGCCAACCCGTTCACGACGATGACGATGATGATGATGTTCGGGAAGCCTTGAGGGCCAGTGGTACTCCGGGTTCTGCTGCTACGCCTCGCGCCTACGAGGACGATGAGGCGATGGCGAGGAGGTTACAGGAGGAGTTTTACGGAGCGAGCAGAGGGCCGGGTGGTGGGGATGAAGTTCGAGCTCCCATTGCGAGGACTACGGAAACGCTTGTTGGGCCGGACATGGACGATGACGGTTATGGAATTCCGGCGCGACAGCCACGAGGTTTGTGTTCTCCTGGTAGATGATTTGAGATGGAGAACCAAACTGATGCGCTCGGTAGTTCGAGCTGGGATTTTCAATCAGCAGAGTTCGGTGTGGAACCGAGTACAACCCGAGGAACTAACCCTCGAGGAGCGACGGCGCCGTATGGCTGCTGCTACGGGAGGCGCTTCGGAGAGAGGGTCACACGCTGGGCGGCTGGCAGAACTGTTTAGACCACCTGTCGAGATCATCTCCCATCTGGGTTTTGAGGAGGCGTGTGATGACGGCAAGGAGCAACAAAAGTGGATCCTAGTCAACATCCAGGAGGAAGCGAATTTTGGCTCCCAGATCCTCAATCGCGACATTTGGAAAGACAAAGAGGTCCAACAGGCTGTCATGGAGAACTTCATTTTCCTGCAATGGCTCAACAACGGCAGAGATGGTCGGGATTACGTGAGGTTGTACATGCCCGACGCCTTGTCAGGAATCGACGCCAACGCTTTCCCACACATTGCCATCATCGACCCTCGAACTGGTGAGCAGGTCAAGGTGTGGAAGGAGATGCCTAAAACACCTATCGAGTTTGTGCACACAGTTTACGAATTTCTGGAACGGTATTCACTTCGTGATGATGACAAGAATCCTGTTCAACGTGTGACGAAACCGAAGCCAAAGCCTGTCAATATCGAGGCTATGACAGAAGCAGAACAGCTGGAGCTTGCTCTGCAGAATTCGATGGGCGGTGGCGCGACCGGCAACGAGGATCTGGCGGACAACATCGCGGATGACGTCGATTTGATGGATGTGGAGCAGCCCGAGCAGAAGTATCTGGAGCCTAAAGGCAAGGCAATCGAGCAGACACCTTTTCAGAAGATTTCCGGTACCAATCACCACCAGGAGCCGGCCCAGGGACCTGACTCTACGAGGATACAATTCAAGCTCCACGACGGAAGCAGAGTTGTTCGCAGGTTCCTCCTCAGGGATACAGTCGAACGGCTGTTCGAGTTTGTCAAGGCGGACCTGTTGCCGGAGAAGGAGGCACAGAAGGACGGCGGAGGAAACCCTCACAAGGAGTTTGAGCTGGTCAGTATGGGCAAGCGTCTGATTGAAGTGTTGGACAAGACCGTTGAGGAGGCTGGGCTCAAGATGGGCACCATCATGGTGGAGGCGTTGGAAGAATAAACTGCGGTGCTTTGTTTTTCCTCCTGTCTGTCTCCTTTGTCTGCTTGGGATAGTGCAATTGTAAGCTCTGGTATGGGTCAGTTGCTATAGGTGGGGTTGCTGCGAGGCGCTGCAGACATTAATGTGTTTTCTTTCTCATTCTTCATTTCCAGATCATCGTGTCTGTGGTCTTTGCGGCGCGTATATGCGGGATCCTCAGTTGTATCTAGCTAGATTTTCTGGTCCTTGTTTTCCCTGGATCATTTGATAAAGAGTTGATTTGTGTTGGCTGGGAAGTTACCGCGCTTGATCTTGGGGTTCTCCTGATTACCTGTTAAATTACATGGAATGCTATTCGAGGGTTATCAGCGTATACTGGCGGTGGTTACGGGCGTTGTTGTGTTTACATGGCGGGTGAGCGTTTATTTTGTGGTGTAGCAATTAGTCGCCCCCTGACGACAGCGACAGCCCCCACGTCCCTCTAAGTGCTCACGGAGTGGGTAGGTTAAACCACCCTCCACACTTCCTCCACCATCCTCATCCGCCACAAGTGCTCAACTCCCCTTCCCTAATAACACTGACGACACTCGCTCGGCTTTCACCTATAACTACACATTCTCTCGTCGCTTCTTCTGCTCCGGTAGAAACATCCCGTTCGCATTTTGGGTGCTCTCGCCTGTGTTTTGGAGGCGTTGAGACGCCTTCCGAACCTCCCGACCTTTACCTATCTAACCCTACCCTCTCCACCGCGATCAGGAACACCTCATTCCACTCACCCGTCCCGTCCGGAGTAATCACTCTCTTCCGAGCCGTCGATATAGTTCCGGACGAATCGCTTCTCGGCGACTCGATCGCGACGCACGGATCAACCCTGCACACCACCGAGCACTCCATACCAGCCTCCTCACGTCTCCTCCAGATATGAGCATAGCATCTGCTCGCTACGCGAGCTACCACGAGCCACCGGCGGGCGGCGGAGGTGGCGGACCGACAATCGGCGTGGCGGCGGGCCCCCCGAACGAGCTCGTTGACCCCGAGTCGCTATACACCAAGCAGGGACTCATAGGTGGGTTTGCGTTCTTACGGGCTGGGGATTTGAAGAGGGAGGAGGAGGGAGTGCTGTTTTCTTGTTGCTGGGTCCGGTGCTGACTACTGTGTCCCTTGCAGGTGGCGGTAGTTTCGGAAAGGTCTACAAGGGCGTCGATAAGCGGAACGGGCAGGCGGTAGCCATAAAAGTCATCGATGTTGAGAACGCCGAAGATGAGGTCGATGACATCATTCAAGAGATCAATATTCTCTCCGAGCTCCATTCGCCCTATGTCACCAAGTACCACGGTTCGTACCTCAAGGGTTCCGACCTGTGGATCATCATGGAGTTCTGTTCTGGTGGCAGTTGCGGGGATCTGATGAAGCCTGGCTTGATCCCGGAGGAGTACATCACGATCATTATTCGGGAGCTGTTGATGGGATTAGAGTACTTGCACAGCGACAACAAGCTGCACCGGGATATTAAAGGTTTGCACCTATCCCCTTTTGTGCAGTTTGGGCGAGGCAGGGGAGCTGATGAGAATCTGTAGCGGCAAACGTGTTGCTGGCGTCAAATGGCCAAGTTAAGCTTGCGGATTTTGGAGTGTCCGGGCAGTTGACGGCAACGATGACGAAAAAGAATACTTTCGTCGGAACTCCTTTCTGGATGGCACCGGAGGTCATCAAGCAGTCAGGATACGACCAGAAGGCCGACATTTGGTCGCTTGGGATCACGGCCATTGAGCTTGCTATGGGAGAGCCGCCGTATTCCGATATCCATCCTATGAAGGTCCTCTTCCTTATTCCCAAGAACCCACCACCGCAATTGGAGGGTAGCTTTTCGGAGCGCTTCAAGGAGTTTGTTAGCCTATGCTTGCAGCGAGATCCCCGAGATCGGCCATCGGCAAAGGAGTTATTGAAACATCCATTCGTGAAGCGTGCTAAGAGGACAACTTATCTCACCGAGCTCATCGAGCGACACGAGCGGTGGGTGATGGAGAATGGCAACAAGAAGGGAAGCGATGAGGATTCCGACGAAGGAACTATGGACAGTAGGGAGAGTAAATCCACTGAAGAGGAGGAGGACGACAATGACTTGTGGGATTTCGGAACGGTACGACCAAGTGGTGGTGGTGCTGGTCGGAACACCCCGGGGTTGAAGAGTTTGAGTGCAGCGCAGGCAAATATGAGATATATCGCTCAGACCGTGGAGAGTAATGACTTTGAGAGCCCGGGCACACCGAAGGGAAGCCGAGACCGTCGGAGTGAAGAAAGGGCTTCGGCCATCCACCCCCAAACGAGAGCCCAGGAAAACAACAAACAGCCACAGTCTCCACCGGTGCCGCCACATGGCAAAGACTCGGGATACGGAACGGCCTCGGACACAGTTAGGGGCATGAAACGGCTAGACTCCCATCAGCCTGCGCCGCCGACACCACTACCTGCGCATCAACTACCGCCACCCTATCGGGACGATCGGCAGCCGGTGCCCATGCAGCCGCTTCAGCATCACAATCACAGCAGACAAGTCAGTATGTCTGCCGAGAGCGAGCGGTTACTACAGGCAGAGCTGGCGAAAGATGTTAGCTGGATGAGGATAGCCCAGGGACAGCCAGGCATGGCTGACCACGATCGTACGCCAACGGGAAGCAGGGGATCCGCAGCTAGTCCAGATGTTCTTCCAGATCACGGGGGACTGACTGCGTTCCCCAACCCGCAGCTCGGAAGGCAAACATCGCACGATCTTGCCCAGGAGCAGATGCGGCGGCAGATCGAACAACAGAATAAGGTCAGACTCGAGGAGCAACAACGACAGCAATTAAGGTCGATACAGCCGCCTCCCGGGCTCGGTCATCAGCCACGTCGGGCCCCGAGCGGCGCGCTAGTACCCCCTCAACCGCCATCGCACTCTTCACAGCTCAGAAACACCCCCTCCACGCAGACTTTGCAGCCCGCCAATGAACGACGGCAGTCGGTGCCTCCACCTCCCCCGGATCATATGCCGGCGAACAATGGCCTACTTCAGGACAACGAAGGGGAAGTCACTGCGTTGGGCGGTGTTATTCTCCCTGCCCTAGAGGCAGCGTTGACCAGACGCACCTATCATCTCCAGCAGCAGTCCATGCGAAAGGGTCTCAAGAACCAGGAGAAACATCAACACGCACATGACAAACTCAAGCGATTGGTTTATAAAGCTGCACAGGTTTTCAAGGACATCGAAGAATGGGATAAGGCGGCGCCTGTCGGAATGGGCAGTGAGGTTAGCGGATTCCTAGAGGGGTTCTTGGAGGAGGTGCTCGTTAGGGTCGAGGCCGAGGAGGAAGAAGAAGTAGTGCCGGCCAGACACCATCCACATCAACAACATCCCCAACAGCAGCAGCACCCTCAGAAACACCAACCTATGCAACCTGGCCAGCAGAGGCGGTGGTAGTTCTTTGTATATGTACCTGGGAACCCTTACTAGCCTCTCTTTATAACTGATGCTTAATACCCATTGACTATGCGTTATCCTATGCGCCTTTCTTTTACTTTTTCTTTCCTTTGTTACGGTCGGTCTATGGCATAGGGTGGCGGGATAGGGTTGGTTTTTTTTTTCACACGGTTCGGATGCGAGAATGGAACGGAAAGATGGGACTCTGGTGTTTAATGTCGGCAACGGGAATACCGCTGGGTTTAGTTACGGTTGCTTGATTGCGGAAGGGCGGAGGTTGTTGCTTGCTAAGATACCCACAACCATGCTTACATTTTGTTATTCGTTTTTGATGTGATTATGATTCTGCTCCTCTCATGGTCGTGTTTGGGACCGCTTGTCTGTGTGTAGTGTTGTGTATGCAGGAGGTGGTGTATGGGGGGTGTTACGAATTGTACATATACTGTGGCGATTATGAGATTATGAGGATTTGAGATGTCGAGATGGCCGTCGATCTTCGTTACCACTGCAGTTCCCTGCGATGGTGCCGATGCCTTTCTCCATCTCTTTGAACTACATACATGCGAGCAGGAACTCTACCGCCGCCTACCCACGGGCCTAAGAATAAGCGATCATTTACTAGTGTTAATATCGAACGGTATTCGTTAGAGAATTTGTTTTATATACGCCAGAGACTTGTGGTGGTGAAACCAATGGAGTCCTGTTTTATCACCAAAATCAAGATACTTGATACAGTCGCAAAAAGTAGGCTACAATTGATACGGGAAGAATACCGCGGTCATTTTAATACCGAAGAACTACCAGATTTTTGTTCAATACGTATGCCCACTTTTAGAAAAGTCCAAGAACACGTATTTCCATAATGATAGGAGCCGTACCGTCTTCCTCACATCACGTATCGAAAAGTAGTACGTCATCTACTAGTACATACAAAGAGAGTTCTATGGTGTTGCAATGCACTGCGTAATTACATTGTTACCGTAGTCTTCCCCCTGCCAGCTGTACAGGCCTCAGCAACTGAGTAGGTACGTCACAAATTCGCACGTAAACACAAATATCCCCTACAAGACGACTTAAATTTCTCCGCACCGAGGGGAGGCAAAATCAGTTGACCTGGTACACCGCGCACTCTTGTCTGGTCAGTCCTCAACGCCTCATGTGATATCACTCATTTACCGATATCACTCGACGGTTGAGATTTGATGATTCACGCCAGCCTGGGAACGGGAAAGGAGACGAGTGGAGGAGAAGGAGGAGGCGCCGAGGCTCCGCTGACGATCGATTGTACGGCGTATACCTAGGTCAACGAGCGCATAACACAGTCCACAAGCTCACAATCATTACCGATAAATCACACCGGATTGGACATCATCAATTGATTGTCGCTTGCAGCATTACCACACTATACAACGTAAGACTCCGGAGAGTAAGAGGGCATATGTATGCGCCTTTCTGCATGTAGAGGCATAATGGCCTGTACCTTTGCATGTTGGGCAGCGGGGTAGAGCACGGTCTGGGATATTCGGTAACCCTCCCTCATGCTCCTGCTGGTATTTCCTTCTCATTTCATCCTTAGTCATCCGCTTCTTTGGGGGGTCGCCCTTTGGGAACACGGGTGAATGGTGGTTCACAATGCCCTCCTCCAACACATAGTTGGGACGGGGCAACCCCCCGCCGCCGATTTGCGCCCAGTTTAACTGCTGGAGGGTCACCAAGCATCAGCATCTGACTACCCTTCACAATCCAATCCAATCAAAAGGAGACATACGTACGCGGACGGTTGGGATTTTCGGGGTGGAGCGGCCAGTCTATGTCCGGCCCCACCCCCACGAACAATTCGTCCACAGTAACTTCTACCAACGTGAGGGAGGTTATTCTCTCCCATGGGGGAGAGATTTTGCTCGGCCTCAGCCGAGATCCTCTAAACGCCCTCTTGCGGTCGATCGATTCGGGTCGCACAGAAGAAATCCTTCCACTCTGTGGGTGAAGGATGTTACTGTGGATGAGAGTAGGGGTAGAGGGTGACGAACTGGAGAAGCTCGTACCCAGTAGGCATGTTTTTTTAGAAGGCACCTAGGGCGGGTATGTCGTGGACGGTAAAACGTAGAGGTAAAAGGTATCTGAAGTGGGATACTCGAATGTTGTTTTGTTGGTGGAGTAGGAAAGTAGAAGAGAAGAAGAGGAGGAGGAAGGGGAGGTCGATTCTTATAGAAAACGGGGCAGGTAATTTCCCCGACATGCTTGGCACACAAACAAGATCGTGAAGTTCTGCTAGTGTCTTTTGGTTTGTTTCGGCGAATCTCCTCTCACATAGAACTGTCCCTGTGATCCCGCGGGGTAAAGTGGTTTCGAGATCGAGTGAGAGAGTGTGTGGGGCTTGCAACCGGAACAGAACAAACACTTGAATGCTTCCAGCAACGCTACGCTCGTCAAGTAACCTTGCCCACCTAGTCTAATATGATCCGGAGTCATGCGAGTGGTGCTCGCTGGGTGTTATGACAGCCTACCTACATACCTAGCCTTTACAACTTTACATGACGAGTTTCATACCGTCAGGAGCTCCTAGAGCAAGGCATAGCCTACATAGCTCTCGACGCACCGACTAAAATCAGTCAGAGAGTGGTAGGACAGCTGCTTCTGACTGCTGACGACCGAGATGTTTTTTCGATCCGCCTTTTGGATCCAGCTTTGGCTTCCCAGATAACCAACTACATGGCCCTTATGCGTCCGTGCTATGATTGCAACGTGGGCGCTCATGGGTCCTAAGCGGGTTCGGATAGATCATTTGATTGAGCCACTATGATGTATATAGAAATGATTAACCAGCGGGATCGCCGGAATAACTCGCCATGCCAGAAACATTTGCGGTGCGGAGTAAACAATCAGGTGGGGGATTATAAACAACAACAACACTTGATGGTAGGAATTCTGGCGGCAACTTCGTCTTCTGCTTTGTGAGTGCGACTCCTGGCTTCTACCAAGGCCTGCCTGCCTGCGGTTGCTGACGAGTTGTTCAGGAGTTGATTACAAAATGGGGGCCTGAAAATCCGCCGCATGTCCCCCATCCAAAGTTTTCCGGCTCCGTGTGGCATGAGGTTGTGTCGTCGCACCACAGATTACCCCAGCCTACCAGCATCGTTGTATCGTAACCTGCACGGCCGAGTAAGACCACAGCCGTAGGAATATTATTTTTAGGACCAGGAGCTTTTTTCAGAGCAACATTAAATCATGGACGAAGCTGGGGGAGGGTGGGTGAGGGGGAATAAGTTGTATAAGACGGCTGCTCCACGGTCTCAAGTGGTCTCATCAGCGCAACAGATCATGGAATTCAAACCTCCCCCTCAAACGCTCCAACTTTTACCTTCAAATATCCCAAAGCACCTTACCACTGAAAAATGCAGTTCGCCACATCCCTCGCCCTCTTCCTCTCCGCAGCTATCTTCCTGGCGGTGCCATTGGCAGCCCCCAATGCTGCCGCCCAGGACGAATGCCGCACCGTTGCGTCGCAGACCGCCACGTCCCGCACATGCGCCATCATTCTTCCGCTCCGCAGTGTGCTGTGCCGCGCTTAACCGTCGGTGCTTGCGCCGATCGTGAAGACGGAGCTCATCGCCGCCGAGATCGAGTGCTGGTACTACTTCAATGCCCCGGCTGTCTCTACCGGATACTGGGACCGCACTGTTGATGACTGCTGGATCTTTGAGAGCGCGCTGCAGCTGGGATGTTGAGGTGGGTTACATGCTCCGTGCCTGGATGAGTGGGATTGCTGGTTGCTGACCCGCGGGTGTAGAAACTCTTCCTCGGTGCTCTTTGTAGGATACCGACGGCCACGCAGGGAGATTTTCGAAGGGCATGTCCGGTATACAAGGCCGGAGTGTGTGCGTAAGAGGTGAATGGCGATGGATAGGGGTTGTCACATTCGTTTAACGTTTCCCCTCTGTCATGGTTTCTATTCTGTTGCTTAATCTACTCTTTTTCAACGGTTGCCTGCGGACGCGCGGCATTACCGCCTTTAATACAAGCTCGTGTGATACCGCATCTTCCTCAGGTGATCAATTCTTCATATGTAATTGCTATGGTATGGTACAGTTAATTAAGCGTAATATGTACATTGCCGTCGGTGCCGAGAACCCCCATCATAGCATCGATTCGTACGCCGTCTTGAAATACTCTTCCTCCCTCACATCACAGACCAGCATGTGGCCCGGGCTGTGTGCCATAACAATGCCCTTGACCTTGTCCCCCGCGCTCATGATAGCATTCTGCGGGGTGACGCCACACCCCCAGAAGACGGGTATCTCGCCCTCGCGGAGCTCGACGGGATCCCCAAAGTCCGGATCTGACAGGTCCCTGATACCCAGCTCCTGCAGCGCCTCCCACCCCCACGCAATCGGCTCTCCGTGCATCTCCGAGTACCGACGGGTGATATTCCGCACCGTCCCCACGTCCTGGGGTCTATACGGCCGCATCGAAACCACGTACGTGGCGTCCGTGAACACCCCCGCGGGGTTCAGCCGCCGTGTCGTCGTGTACATGCTCACGTTGCAGCGTCGCTCGACATGGCGCGGGACGAGTCCTGCGTCTGCCAGGGCGCCGTCGAAGGAGAACGAACAGCCGATTAGGAAGGCTACGTGGCTGGTTTCGTCCCAGACGTCGGCGAGGGAGAGCTCGCCGGCGTGGATCAGTTTCCCTGCCGAGTAGATGTTGTAGCGCGGGATGTCGGTGCGGAGGTCGAAGGGCGTGGTGAGCAGCGGCGAGGAGAGGAACGTCGCTGTGCCAGTTGCGAGAAGCGGGCATGGAACCGGGTTGCGCAGACATAGGGAGCGGAAATCGGCGGCGTGAGCTTGTGGCAGGACCAGTAGGTTCGCTTGGATGTAGCCTCCTGCGAGGCCCGCTGTTGGTGCTGTGTATCTGTTCTGTCGGCAGAGGAGTCGGACGGCGTGGGCCGGATTTGCCGGTGCCTCTATGGTGTCTCTCTCAAGAATCGGTGCTGTCATGGTGATTTCGGTCGATTATTCGGAGTTTAAGTGAATTCAGGTGGGAGGTCGAAGGTATTATTCGTTTTGTGGTAGAATGTCTTCTGGATGGATTGACTCCAACCGAGGGATTAATGTGGCCTTTTTAAAAGATTTTGGTCTTCTAGTAATTTGGCCGGGAAGGCTGACGTCTCATGTTATTGTGTGGTAAGTGGAATGTTCCTCCAGCCTGACGTGACGACAAAAGTGACAGGGAGTTGGGCCTCCGGCGACTCCTTCCTAGCCGTCGATCATTTGACGGGTGAGCACATGCTTGTATGGCGATGGCGTTTTCGCGCACCAGTAGGACTCGCGTATCGATGCATTTTGAAGTGAGACTTGCATTTCAATGCGCAATAAGATGCATCGCTGGCCGGAGCTAGGACTTCGGACTTCAGCCTACGACTGGTGGCTTATCACTTGTGGTGGTAGTGAAGATATGCACTTTTTAGCGGGAAGGAGTTCGTTCTCCGGATCTCGAGGTGCAGCTGCCAGCCATCGGATTGTCTGCAGGCAACCTCCAGATGGTATTAATAGTGCATATTCGTTTGTAGATAGAGGACAGGAAGTCTGGAACGCCTCGATGGATCGAAACAAGCAAATAAGTCGTAGAACCGAGTGATATGAGGTGTCACGCAGCCTTTCCGAGCTTCCAGCCGTCGGAATGCCGGTTGTGCCGACTGTGCCGAGGCTAGGCGTTTTATCGTTGTGAAATATGACGCAGCTTGAATGTTGAATTTGGGCCGAGGAGGGATTTTGGCGGGCTGGAGGCTACGGTTGGGATATCCGGAAGTGGAGGAGTCAAGCCTGGCTTGGGCAGATGCTGGTGAAGTAGAGTCTAGACTCGGATCCTAGAGCGGTTCTGGAGCAGGAGGGTAAGTGTGAATAAGGAGAGGATGGGAATGCTGGTGAATGAGGTGGGTGCTGGTATGTATCAGTATCGGTTTCGCAAATCCGATGCCGACTCAGGGATAGGGAGTTGGAAAGCTCGGGTAGTGTGTGCCACCACCACTGCACTGACAGCTCCTCATATAAGTGGTTTACTGTCTGCCGATTTGCCTTTGCTTGTAGTTATTGTTTTTGGTTTCTCCATTGATAGCCTATAATCTATCTGGCACTCTAGGTAGTCCGGTTTTACTGTCTGCGACTGGTATGTACAAGCCGGAGTGGTTACAGCGACTCAGAAACCCCGACTGCCGACAAATGTGATTCGACTAAGAGGAACATAGGAAAGAAAGAAGCCCGCCAATCAAACCTGCCGCTCCGTATTCCATCGACTCACACACCACCATGAGCGCGAGGAGTTCATATCTGTTGCTCTCTCTTCCACTTTCTCGGTTCATCACAAGTTCCTTCTCTCACTCGTGAATATTGCATTGTTCCGTGCATGTACATTCTTCTGTCACTCGTGCGGCGTTTCTTCGTCAATTTTAGCACCACATAGGTAGGTACCTGATGCAACAAGCTTTTATTGGTGATGGTGGTCTCTCAGCTCCTCACTGAGCATGGAATCCTCATCATCTTGAAAACCCTGACCCCGCTCGAGAACATCAAGGTTCCACGGCAATCTCCCTTCCCAGCCCGCCGACGAGCCATCTGTAACGCGGATTAGCATACATCCACTCGAACGAAGGGCACTTCCACGATCCCATGTACTTACACAATGCAAAATAAGCATACTCGACAAGAACCGGCAACCAGATGAGTGCCGCCAATATCTGTCCATACCCCATCTCATTCTCCTCATAGTAGTCCCCGGCCGCCATCTGAAACTCGCCCCGGGCACAGAATATCACTATGGCCGAGGACCACGAAACCAGCAGGCCGAAGGACGCGACGGCCCACAGACCGGGCGTCATGCCGGGCGCTCTCCGAAGGTGGTCAAGATGCTCGCTCACGGTGAATGGCTTCTGTGCGAAAAGTCCCGTGCGCTTCAGGTACGTCCACCCGACGAGCACCCAGTTTGAAATCTGCGGGATGCCAATCTCCACAGACACATTCCGCCCCCTCCTGCGGGCGAAGAAGGTGGCCACCGAAGCCAGTACTCCGATGCCCTCGAATATGATAACCACGCTCGCCGGGATGACGATCTGCGGTCTGAAAAAGAACGTATCGACGGCTCTACATATGGCAAAAGTGTATGGCCGCTCGATAGATCTTTGGTAGAACTCGACCAGACACATGATCGACGTCATCAGCGCGGTGAGCGTCACAAGCCCGCAACGGAGCTTCCGTCGCCGCAGAGTCTTGTACGTGAAGCCTAGCACCACGTACAGGCTGCCCATCGTCAACAATGAGACGTGGTGCAGCATGTTCCGCTCGTATATGGTGAGATCCCGGCTGAGATAGCCGAACGTGGCAATGGTGACCGAGAGCGCAAAGAAAGTGGCTGCGTCGAGGAAGGTGTCCATTATCTTGATTGTCGCGGAAGCGTGTGCCCGCCATATGGCCCCAATCTTGGAGTTTGGGGATTGTGGGAAAGGAAGAAAGGAGGCAAAACATAGAGTTACAAAGATGAGCTCAAACACGTACGCGATGACCATCTGCAAACCGTTACTCAGTTCGTTAGCCGAATGCGGGGGAGTTTTTTCGGAACAGGGGGGTTGCCTACACCAACACCGCTAATGTCGGGGTTTCCGCTCGCGCCGATGAGAACCGAGCAAACGTATGGCTCGCACGCTTTGGCAGCATCGTACAGGATGTTCGGACCACCACTTGTGTTGTTGAGGGCCTCAATGCTGCTACCGATTCTCGGCGGCTCAAGGCAGACCTCGGCGCTGCTATTGAACGTCTCGAGAGGAAGAAGATTCCACCAGATCTCTATGGGATCGGGCAGGAGGGTCTGCTTCAGACCGATATCGGCAATCCAGGTGCAGTTCTGCGAAAGATCCGTTTGGAGCCTTTCGCGATCGGTGTCGGGAATCTTGGAGGTGTTCATGCATCTGTATGTGTATGTTCTATTCGCCTGGAAGGAATTGTTTCCGTGCGGGTAATAAT
This sequence comes from Tricharina praecox, assembly GCF_024521635.1. Taxonomy (NCBI): domain Eukaryota; kingdom Fungi; phylum Ascomycota; class Pezizomycetes; order Pezizales; family Pyronemataceae; genus Tricharina; species Tricharina praecox. The sequence continues at coordinate 850,196 of NW_026250417.1, forward strand.
AATGTTTAAAACCGACTTCTTGGGTCCGAGACATGATTGAAGTTGCTGGAAGGGGACGAGACATTGAGCGTGTACTCGAGTAGTGGTTGTGTATAGATATATCAGGAACTGGCAAGGACTCAACATCCCATCCCATCAGGAGTAATAGGCGCCAAGCCGCCAATCGTGACTGTCACCGACTTCTCGCATAGCCAGGACAAGCATTTTTGTCAGCAAGGACACGGTTATTTATACCAGCTGTATCGGCGGAAGCTCGTGGGGTGGGCCACTCTAGCGGTATTATCTACCGCCTACATGGGCGTCAGGGCATTTGGTGCCGCCCCTGTGACAGGGTTTTAGCCAAGTATCGGCTTGAAGTTTGAACTGCCTGCTTAATTATAATTGTCCGCAGTTGTGAATCGAACTGCCCGTCGCAGATCCTATCGTGATTCGTAACTGGCTGCGGTGCCGGAAACAACCCTCGAAACCGGTGTTGTCCAGGACTCCAGGAAGACGTCGGGTTGCATGGAGTTTATCTCCAGGGATATCGACAGGATACAGTTTCTCCGGGGCGTGCTTCAACCCAGACAAGCAGCAGAGGCGAACCGACCTTACTAACTGCAGCCTGGGTAAAAACGATCTACAAAGGCAGTGCAAACAACATGGGATTCTGCCTGCCAAGGCTCAAACGGAATATGGGGTGATTGTCGACGGATTTCATCATCGAACGAACTACTATGTATGTACGGTATTTAGATATCTACCTGTAGACTACTCTCAACCAGGCCTGGGGGTCCGTCCTTAGCTGTGCCCGGGACGGGACCGCATTTGGCGGGCCCGAAAAACGAAGGACTGTATGTAGAGCTCCGGAGTCCGGGCAAGCCTGTCGAGGAGAGGATTTTGACCGTTATGTGGCGATGCCGTTTTGTGGCAGTGGTGGCGCAGCGGGATGATTGGTCGCACGCACTAGTTATCCTTAGCTAGCGGTATGCAGTGTGCCTGTGTCGCCTCACTTCAACCTCATCTCTCCATTTAAACTAGCACACTGACTTTTCGGCTCCACCCGCGCGAAGCATACCGTACCTTTCTCCACTGGCCTCCTATTGCTGCTACATATATAGTCGACCAAGGTCCAGGGTACATACCGGTAGCCGTAGGGGCTTGTTTTGCGGCCGCCGGCGATAGTTAAGGCCGTGCTTGAAGGGATGACGGAGCGAACTTCGAAGTGCAACCGGCTGTGCGACGTGACGGTATAGTAGTAGCCGATTCCACCGTGGTCACAGTAGCAACTCCGGGAAGCACGTATCCTAGGGCTTACCGAAATTGTGTGGAAAGTTTGGGTTTTGTGCTGGACTCTGATCGGAAAAGAGACAAAACTCTAGTCTGTTCCGTCCGTCGTCGTGGCAACAGAATTGCGCATCCTGAACCTGTGTCGTCTGGAGTCTAGAATGTAAGGAACGCAGTCACACCGAGACTCCTGTCTCTCTCTCCGAGTTCAATTAGACCATGCAACGACCGATATATATACATTCCGCGCCCGCGGCAAACATGAATTAAAAACAAATCCGTTAGAAAATGCATGCAGACTCGAAAACGTCCGTCGTCACCAGACGGCCTCCCCAGCCTTAACTCCCCGTCCAGCCTTCTTCTTGAGCTCCTCGACCACCAACCGTTCCCTTCGTCTCTGCTGCAGTGCAGCCGAGAAGTCCTCGCCGAAGCACCGACACTCAGCCTCAGTCTGGAACTCAATTTCGAACCACTTGAAGTCCTCGAATGTATCCTGTCTCTCGATGCCAAGTCCCTCTTTGTCCAGCCTAAACCCGCCGATAAGATCCCGTTTCGGGTCACCGAGTACACATGCTTTCACCGAGCTGGGATTGTTGAATGTGCGGTGCGAGCTGGGTCTGATGCGGAGTGTGCGGGTAGTGTTGACCGGGGTGGCGTGCACCAGGTCGTCAGTGACAAAAATGCTGATGATGATTCCGTCGAGATAGATGACGAGTCGTGTGGCCTTGACTCGCATTACTTCTGTTGGTGCGGTGGAGCGCATGGTCGGTGCTCGGCCGTTCATCACGAGTGAGCTGCGGTGAGTAGATGTGCCGCCGCTGAGTTCGGTGGCGGAAGGTTTCCACAGTTGGATTCGCGCTCGGTGGGTGGTGTGCTCACCGGAGAGAAACCCACGCGTGTAGCGTACGGACCGGATGTTTTGGACGTCGGCCTCGATTGTTTCGCCCATGAAGGCCTGTTGGAAGTTGAACATATCTGGGCTCTCTTTAGCGTCGCAAACGATGGCCGAGAAAGACGGAGGGATGTACCAATTAGATTGAGGAACTTGTAATATAAAGATGTAGCGAGCGATGTTCCTGGATTGCTGCTGACCGACGACTTACGACTTGATTTGATGTTCTTGTCCCGGGGTAGGTTAGGGGCAGGAGAGTACGCTCCCTGTCCCGCCGCTCGAAGGTAGATGACGGGTAGGTTTTCATGATAGCCATATTCGGGTACTAATTCTGTCGCCGATATTGAAACTGTGACGGGTGAGCGTGAGAAGATCAAGCGAAGGGATGATATTAACCAAACCATTTCTTTGATCGGCATTTCCCCCCAGCAATGTCAGAAGACGATATTTGCCTGTGGACTGGTTCTCAAATAGACGAAAACTGCAGTCCTCCCATTCGGCTGAGGATCCAAAAGTTTGCGATGCCATCAACCTCCTTCAGCGTTGGTTAGTTTATGGGATGGCGGTTGCTACAGGGCCAAAGGGAAATAAGCATACATGGGGCCGAAAACCTGAGGCATAATCTCCCTCTCTCCCGGTTTAGAACCATATTCTACAGCGACGTCGGCATTCCATTCCTCGCTAATAGTGGATTCGACCAGGGACGGTGTTCGCACATCATAGGCCGTATCCTGGCGCATTGCTCCGGCATTCGGTGATGTAGGCTGAACGATGAGATTTGGCGCTAGGTTTGACGATGGCGGAGCGGCCCCCGATGAACCTCGGGAGGAAGAAGAGCTCTGATCGGATATGGTTTGCACTTCGTCTGACTGCGATAGCTGCTCGAATCGCGGTGATGGGATGCCATTTGTCGCTGCCACTGGATTTTCGGGGCTGCGTTCGGGTGTCCATGGCTCTATCTTTACAGGAATATCGAAGCAATCTTCTAGCCCTAATGTTGGAGAGTCGCAATATAGCTCGTCGATGATGGCACTGGGTGTGGGGCTAGGTGCTCTGTCTTGACTATCCGACACACCCGGCGACAGCAGTGCTGCCGTCCTATGGCTTGACAACATGCCCTCGGTCGAGACGGCAGAGCAAGGAGGAGTCGGCAATCCTCCGATCGCGTGATCACCCGGGTGTGTGACCATCCCCAAGACGTCGTGATCTTTATGAATATTCACGCGAAGGCCGTTCGGCTGTCTCTTCTTGCGTCTCGGGTTACGCTGCGGAATCCTCGGAGGCGGAAACAGCGGTGGAGGACAGATTGGCCCCTGGTTTTCTGCTGCGGCAATGGGTGTATAAGGAGGTGGAGGTGGTGGGGTCAGTGATGGGAGTATCACCGTCGGTGTACCCAGCCCTTGCTTCGTATTTGGGTGGCTACGTGCAGCATTCGCCGCGACTATCCGTTGAAGATCGGGAACAGTAGTAGGTGAGAAACCATCAAATATCTCTTGCTCTAGCCCCTTTTGTTTCCTCCCTGAGACCTTTGGTGCTGTGTATTGGTCCGTAAGGTGTTTCGGGAAGATTCGGAAATCGCCATGCCGTAGCACTGTTTCCCTATCCAAAGAACATCCGACCTTCAGTGCAGCGTTGAGTGTGAATAGTAGCTCCTAAAAAAATGGTGTGAGCTTCCCAACGAGTGGCATGCCCGAGTGGAAACAAGAACCTACGGTAGACACTAGCGCCACGGCAGCCCTTGTCTCGTTGAATCTTGGGGATATGGACGGTGTACTTTGCATTCTTTGCAAGAGCCAGGCTGCCTTGAGAAGATTGAGGTAGCCTATTGGGCAAAGCTGTTTTGCTTCCATCACATAGTTGAGTCTCGAGATGGCCTTGAAAGCCCAAAACATGATTATGCGTATGATGGTGTCGGCTGGAAAGTCCTCGAAGAGGTGAGTTTCTCCATAGGCGCAGTTACTCTCGAGTTTCCGAGCTATTACGTCTCGTTCAAACCCTTGGAGTTGCTCGGACAATACCCTCGGGAGGTGTTCGGCGACAGCCACTGCCTGAATTGAGGCCATCATCTTTTCCGAGTCGCTTCTGTGTCCCAAAGGGTCAGCGTTATGCGCAGAGCGATTGTTCGCATGCCGAGTGGGAGGGCGACCAAACCCCATCAACGTCCGCATCACCATTTCAAAAGCCCAGCAATGATATCCGATTCTCTTCTGCAAGGCTCGCAGCCGCTCGTCACTGCCGTGGAACTGCGTCTTTATGGCAAAGTAGATCCATCTTTCGGTAGCGTGACGGTCGACATGCAGCGAGATGAGTGTTCTCTCGACGTCCACAAGACTGCCATCCACACCATCCAGCGCTATCCCAAGCCCCTCCGTCGCGGAATGTGCGTTGTCAATCCGGATCGTCTTGGAATTGGCGTTCTCGATCTCGCCGACCAGATGTTCGAGTGCTCGAGCGAGACGATGGAGCTCTCGACCCAATGAGAGGTAGCTCGCCGGCGCTTGAGAGACTCCTTGGAAGAAGGCAGCGTGGAGGGAGGCTGCACGGCGCTGCGTGTGGATGTAGACCGCCGGGTCAAAGTCCTTTTCAGTGGTCGATGTCGACGTCGACATCTTTCTAGGATGAGTCCGAGGTATCTAGGATATTTTAGGAGATGTGCGTTGAGCAAAGGAAACCGCCTAGATTGTGGAGGATCGGATCAACAAGTATGTATGAAGAAATAAGTAAGAGTAAGGGGAGCTAAGTGTCGGATGCCCGATGGATCTCGGAAGGCAAGTTAAGGGAACACAGCAGCGTGCTGTCAGTCGAGTGAGTCGTGCTCAGCTAATGTACGTACTCTGGAAGTGCAGTAATCGATTATCAAGCTGCTGCTATGATTACCTACTGCAGGTATTTCGAGCGATCGGGTCCCAGGCCTGAGGCCTTAGGCAGGTCGGCGGCTCAGTGTCGCAGCCGGTGTAGCCGCGCCGAATATCCATGCGGACCCAGCCCTCAGTCCTCATCTGTTTATTAGAGCATGGACGTCCAGAGAGGGCCATCGCCATGTTGGGATACATAACCACAGCCCTGGAGCCTGGAGGAGGCCGGCGACCCCTCACGGAGGTTAAGTTTGCCTGAACGCACTGACCAGCATGAAGGCAGGACTGATGACCTCCCGGCTACGTTTAGTAGTGGGAGCCGGTCAATCGCCCATGGTTCCAGATACAAAAAACCTTCAGGCATCTTCCGCGGATACAGAATTCGGACAAGTTGGTTGTTTCTGATGGCTCTGTAACACTGGCTTGGTGTCTGAACGGGGGTGAGACGGTCGGAAGATTGGAAGGATCCGGCAATTATCAACTTGCGTGGAGTCCTTAGCTAGTATTAGAATATATTCCATGTAAATCTGTGCGGGTTGCATCGGTGCAGCGGTGCTGGCGAGACCCTTGCGAGCGAAGGGTGTGCAACGGACGATTTTCTGGGGTATGGGGGCCTTCCGTTGCTAAAATCAGATGGCTCGTACACCTAAGCCATCGCACGCCTGATTGTGGTCGACATGGGAGCCTTGAATATCGGAAGATCGGTATAGTGCTTTCCAGACCAGTCAACATTTGGCTGGTGGGAACTGGAAGGCAGAGACACATAGCGAGATTCGCAGCCAGTTGCAAAGCTATTATTTAGATGTACTAAGGCAGTCATCAGGAATTAAAGGACTGGACTGTCTTTCGCTGCTGATTCCGACTAGTAATGTACGTCAAGATCCCAGACCTGGCTTGTTTGATGTGCGGTAAGTATGCAATCTCTGATAGAGTGCTCACAGGCTACGCTACCAGAGAGAGAAGCTGCTTGTATGTTGTAGGCGGGTCGTCTCCATCATGAAACCTGCTACCTAGTAGTTAGCCGTATTATCACCGAGTGGGACCGTCAAGCCTCCAGGATTCTGACGACACGGAAGAAACTTTCGCCGCAGGTGCAATTCCAACCTCAAGTCATCACAAGTGACAATTCTGGCTCTCAGACTTCTCCAGATGATCATCGGAGCGGAAACCTAAGCAGCAACTATGCGATCAGCTTTCGGCCCGGTGGGGTTCAAAAAGGGGTAAACCCAAGGTGTTATAATGGTTGAACATCAAACGATCAGTTCTGCAGCTATGTCGGAACGGCGACTCGGCAATACCACATCGTACGGGTGCGCCATTTCCGTCACCGCCGTTTGCCGTCCCACTCGCAGTTAGCTGACTCGTCCAATCGAAGCGATGCATCACAATATCGGTGTGGCGGAGCGAGAGGAGGAAGTGAAGGAGGAACTGTTAGTGAGAGGAGAAGGTAATGGAAGAGCTGTCGGCGAGAGATGGAAGTGAAGGAGAACTCCTGTCGGCGGGAGAAACCGAATGTGGTTAGTAGTGGGCATCAGCGTTGGTGGGAATCAACTTTGACGGGCATAGCGGGGTCTTCTTCTGCTTCATCTTCCGCTTCATCTTCCGCTTCTTTCTCCATCATCCTCTACAGGATAGACCATCAACCTCTATCTCCTCTTTCTCCTGTGTGTGCTCTCCTTTCGATCCCGCCTCCGCCCTGGAGGGGTGTTAGCAAAAGAGCCGTCTGCAAAACCGGCTCCTCTGTATCCCATAAGACCTCAGTATATCAACGTTGTTGACGATTTCTGTGGGCCTCTCACTGCCGTGGATGCATGTGCCGACAAACTCGACTATCAGACAGAGAATATTGTAACCCGGTGCACTTCCCAGCATCGAATGAGCCCCTACGTACGTACATATACTCTAGACTACAGAATCCAGTATGTACAGCCGTTTCTAACCATTTCTTCTTGAGCACCAGAAACATCGGCCATGGCTCCCGAAGTCAAATCATGTCGACGTTTTCACCTGGCGACATTTCCAACATGGTAAATTAGTCGGTCCAAACCATTCATCTTAGCGAGAGAAGTCGAGTCGTGCAATATTCGACAGCTTTTGGGCTACATATGTACCGAACGGCCATCACCGGAAGCTTCCGCCATGCATGACAAGATACGCTAAACATCCAGAATACCCCAGCATCAGCCGTAGAGGCTCCGTCTCATCATTATCGATTTGAGCGTCTCGAGGTGCTCGCCTCTGCACGCACATTTACAGAGCCAGTCCGTGCACCTTGCGGCCCTTTTCACGGTCTCGAATAACCCGGTCTGTGCAGCTTCAGGATGAATCACGAATCACGCTCATTTAATTTACTCACGCAACACGACCGCAAAGCTGACTCTTCCTAAAGCCACGATCGGTACGAAACCGCAACGGTTTTCATCCGTCCCTCCACCAAATCTAGAATATGCGGAAATTTTTATCAAAGGCCAACAAGGCGTGCACGGCATGAAGGACGTGGCTTTCGGTTGCACCGCAGAAGTGATGTTTATGTACGCCGTACTTGGCCGGCGCCATGTATCGATACCAAATTACCAATATCACGAATCAACGATATCCCCAGACAGACCGGCTGCTCCCCTATTACATACCCAAGTACGTTCCTGCAGATTGCAGGATGGGACGAGGACCTCCGTCAATGCCATGCAGGGAATGGGGACACGATACTGTCGTCCGCGTGCTTGGAGCCCGTATGTGCGCCGCCATTTTTCACGATGCCAACGCGACGTCGGGGGGAGGGACGGACTCGGCGATGCTGCCTGCCTGCGAGTTGGTAATACAAGTTCTGGGAGGTCTGAATCACACAGCGAATTGCACTGGATCGTTTGTTCCAACTCGGTGCTGCAGACGACTACGGTAGCTACCACCCCAGCTACATACTCACGCCGGCTGCTGGCGCCCCGTGAAGACTATGCCTTGGCCAGCCTAACGCACTAAATTTGCCTACTCAGGGGGCTTTTGTGGGTGGCTTTAATCTCACACCATGCCACATGGCCTTGCGGAGGTCAGATCTGTTCTCGGGCGCTAACTACCGCCGATCATACAAGCTCGTCCGCACTAGCACTAGGGAACTGCCGAGTGAGAAGGCATGATCGTCGTTCTCCTCCAGTGACGAATCCGCATCGTAGACTAAGTACCGCTGCTCAACAGAAGATTCAATAGCAGTTAATCGTCGCACCAGGTCCAGCTGATAGGTACCGACGTCCACATCCTCGCTCTGCTCCTTAGTAATAAAAAGCCGTTGCTACCCGCTCCGATCCAAGTCCACAAGTGCATTCCGATCTGCTGTCTCTTCAGGCTTCAGTAGATACCGCGGGCTACGGTACCTACATATGGCGACTACAATTCCAAGGGCTGATAGTGCATACTAGTAACTACTTGGGCATGGGGGCTCGAGAAGAATCCCGGCTAACCGCACAAAACACGCGACTTCCGTTTCCCTCCCTCCCTCCCGAACCCACAGACAAGGGGGGACGGCGATCATTTTCTCGCTTGCCCGTGTCATGGCGGAGCCGGCGTCGTACACTCGGAAGGCTGGGTTGCCGCTTACACGGAGGAGCACATAGTAGTGCACATACCGTATCAGCTTATATACGCCGACACAGCTGGGCAACGGGCATACATAGGAAGGTAGCATGGTAACCGCACGGATCAAGGATTCGCGTCGAGTCCTCACCGACGCACGGATGGATGGCTTGGATATAGGTACATACCACTGAGCGAAACTCGAATTCCCGCCCGTGTCACGCAGGAATACGGGGTGCCTATGTACGTAGCTATCCAGTGCGATGTTCCTAGCCACTGAGAAGCGAGTTTAGTGCGTGCGCGACCGGCTCGCCATCGTCCACCGTGCGACCTGGACCGGTGGTGCGTAAGTTGCCCCCCTCCCCCACCCCGCCCGTGCGAATACGGGAGAGGAGAGGCCTTCGAATCTCGAGTCTCGACCGTTGGGGCGGCATGAGCATGAAGACACAGCATATGTAGAGTGGAGTGGAGTAGCTAACAATGTAGCTAGCATATCCGAATGCCTGCCGCAAACGGTTATAGGTGCGATGCGATGTGATGGAGGCTGACTGCTCTACATAGCTTACGCGAGGACATCTGGCATGAATGAGCAGTGGATCAATTGTGGTTGGCAGGCGGGCGGGTGGGGGCCGAGTGACGACGCCTTTGCATCATGACACCTGCGCTGCACGGAGCTGAAGACTACGGTACCTGCTTACTCCAGTTACATACAGCCTCCAGATCAGATGCTAGATAACTAACGTCTCCAACCAGTCCGTCGCCAGCAGTGGGACCAACCCCTAACTACGGTACTACGTCGGCGAATGCGCCGAGATGGCTTGGATCACGGATGCACATTCCACATCCCACAGAAGCGCGGATGCGATGCGTACTTCCGAGGCAGTGTCAGTGCCAGTGCGCGCTGTGTGGCTGGCCGCTGGCCGACGACCAAGCCCCGGCCGTATGCACCATGTACTGCGTACTGGTATACGGTATACCCACGCTGGCGATGGCCCGATGGGAGAGGCTGTGTGGAATGCCTAGGTATGTATCAGTACATGCATGAATGGAACATAAAGCACCGTGAGACATAACTATGCTAACAGGAAAAGCAGGAATATAGTAGGGCTGCGATGGCCCTGATTGAAGGCGTATGTACATACCGGCCCATTGCCGGAACAGTGGCATATTCCCGCACGGAGCATGCACGCATGGGCGTCTCTGTTGATATTCATACCGGTATGTATGTTTGAACACACGATGGGAAGGCACGTGGAACTGTCGGCCAGGGCGGGCGCCAATACATACCGGTAGTTGGAACTTGGTCTCGGCCGTCCAGTATTGTACCAGGAACAGCTGATAAGTCGTGCCTCACCACCATTACGAATTATAAGCGCCAGGTTAGGCACCACTTACTCATACACCCGAGTGCAAGTAAGTCGTGACCACCTCCATTTCGTCGTAAGTGCTAACAAACAAGAGCTCACACGATATCACTCATATAACCACATTGGGACCAGTTGCCTATTACTCATGGAGGTGGTAACGACTCAAGGCTCCCTCCTTGTACTCTACATAACTACAGGCTACCGATACTGCACTGGAAAAGCTCGACTTGTATCATTGTATCATACCTATGGTACCTACTCGTACACAGATACCGGTGGGCGCGTCTCCTTCCCCCGTCTCAGGCTCTCAGCTCGAACTATCAGGAGGGGGCACCAACAAACAAATCACGAACGAGCAAGTCGCTACCTATCGCCATTCATTCATACCGCCATGCGGAGTGGAGCAGAGACCGTCCGCGAGACCGTCCGCGAAACCTGCCGCAAGCAGGCTCGGAGCCTCCCCCGAAAGCGGCTGCCCGCCGAACACCACGGTTGCACCGAGTGACACAACTTCGCATATTGCCCCCCTCCCCTGGAATAATCAAACCTTGAAACCTCTTGTCACTGGTTAATATCGAGCAGTATCTGCGGGCGTATGTACATATGTGTCTATGCAGCGTACGGGTATCGTCGTTATCGCGGGTATGTACTAGGTAGTAGGTACTCTACTATCCTGTTGCTCGGCCGTTAGCAATCATCGTGCTTGCGGAAGGTGCTTCAGACCTGGGGCAGTGGCGCTTGCGATACGATATCTATGGCGTTTCAACTTTCGAGCACACTTGTTCAACCTGCGCCTAGAAAAACGGGAGTAGAGTGGCCCGTGAAAGGCCTGTATGAGGTGTCACGGATGTTGAGTGGCAGGGCTGGGCTTGTACCATACACACTACAAACTCTAATCTTCCCGCTCAGAAACAGACAGTCTCACAGACGTGGAGGAGGAGGAGGGGGAGGAGAAGAAAGAGGGGAAAGAGGTGTGCGGCCAGCGAACCGCGACTCGGGACACTGGCCCCCTCCCCCCCACCCCCGCTCTGTGCACGCGCGATGGCTGGCGCCGGGGGGATCATTTGGGCTGGAATTGTAGAGATGGATGGATGTATGTATGGATGGATGGATGGATTGATCGACGGCTCCCTCCCTACATAACTGCCTCCCACTCCCGCCCTTTTGGAAGCTTTCATCGTGCCCCATCGATCGGCTCGGGTTTGGTTTGGTTTGGTCTCGGCAGCACTCAATCTCGACTCTCGAGCGGCTTCCGGTTTGGTCTCGGCAACACACTCAATCTTGAGCGAATTTCGTCCAGAAACAAAGAAAGAAGAAGAAGAAAGAAAAAGAAAAAGACATAAGAACAGGCAGGCTCATTCAAAGACGGTTCCATACAACTGCGACCATGGGTATCGAGGAAAAATACACGCACGACGCTGGTAGCTCGGATCCCGAGCGCGCTCCGGACTCCGTCAAGTACGATGAGACCACCATGTACACTGGCAACCTGAACCCGGATGAATACGGGACGCTGAAGCGGGAGTCCGTTTCCCTGATGCCGCCATCGTGGTCGTGAGGAAATCAATTTCGCCCGTGTGCTGACCAGTGCGTGCGTACATCAAAAAAGGTTGAAGAGTCGGCATGTACAGTTCATCGCCATCGGTGGAATGATCGGTGTGTACATACCCACTTCTTACTCACATATATCCCACGGGATGATGCCCCTCTCAGCGAGGTGAGGTGAGCTCATCGAGTGTTGCAGGTACCGGCTTGTTCCTCGGCACCGGCGTTGCCTTGCAGAGGGCCGGCCCCTTATCGATATTCTTGGCATTCACGATTGTTGGTATGTTTTTGCGCTTCCGGAGCCTTATTTACTAGGCAGCCAGACAGGAAGCGCTGCCCGGGTACTAACTCCAGCGGTCCAGGAACGGTGGTCTTCGCCATGGTGCAGAGCTTGGGCGAAATCGTAACTTGGCTGCCCATCAGCGGTGGATTGACAGTATACGCTTATCGTTACGCCGACCCGGCCCTCGGATTTGCTATGGGATGGAACTACGCCTTGAGTGCGGGCGTGGTGTTGTGTGCTGAAATATCAGCAGCTTCGGTAAGTACGAGTGCGCGGCTCATGAATCATGATTGCACTCATGATGATGGCCATCGAGAGTCGAGACTGATGGCTTGCAGGTTATTATAGGATACTGGGACGATACCATACACGTCGGTGTCTGGATAGCAATCATATTGATCGTCATAATAGCTCTGAACAGTTTCGTCGTCGGTGGATACGGAGAAGCAGAGTTCATATTTGCCAGTACGTACTTCTTCTTCTCCCGCTAGAGAAAGCAGCCAATCGAACTGGCTGACCGTGTGCTCTTCCCCCAGGCTTCAAGATCATAACAATCATCGGACTGCTCATTCTAGCGCTGATCCTTAATTTGGGCGGAGGACCGTTAGTCGAACCCAACAGAGATCCCACCTCCGGCGTGTATACTGATATTCTATATTTACCAGTGACAAGGACCGCAAAGGCTTCCGATACTGGAATAGTCCAGGAGCAATGAAGCCCTATCTGGCCACCGGAGACAGTGGAAGATTCTGTGGCTTCCTGAAGAGTTTCGTCAATGCTGTCTTCTCATTCTTGGGAGCAGAAGTTATCGCAGTGGCTGCCTGGTCCGAGCTCACCTCCGTTGCAGGCTACTACATACTATCTTGCTAACGTTCTCCGATCATGTACCGATAGTGAAACGAAGTATTATCCTCCTGGATTCAGTTACTCTTGGTTTTTTGACTTACCGGCGGCAACAGGCATCCCCGAAGGAACATTCCGAAGGCTGTTCGACGTGAGTGACTGTTGACGACTGTTGCGAATCGCCCCCAAGAATGCTAACCGACTTGCACTGCTACAGGAACATTCTGGCGGTAAGAATCACTGCAGCAAAGCACCGTGCGGCGTATCTGGCTGACGGGCAGATAGCATACTCTTCTTTTACGTCTTTGGAGTTCTAGCCATCGGTGTGCTCGTTCCGTACAACGACCCCAGTCTCGCGAAGGCCCTCGAGGATGGAGAAAAAGGCGCCGCTGGATCACCATGGGTCATTGCGATCAAGAATGCGGGCATCCAAGGCCTTCCGCACATCATCAATGCGGTTATCCTGAGCTCCGCGTGAGTGAACATCCCCCTTTTTCGATGGGGAGTTGGCAGACTAACACGAAGGTTTCAAGTTGGTCTTGCGGAAACTCCTTTGCATATGCAGGAAGCCGAAATCTTTATGCGTTGGGTATAAAACTTATGCTATAACCACGATCCGATGGAATGGGGAATCATGCTGATGTGCATCGCAGCAATCTCCGGAAGTGCACCCAAGATCTTCGCCAAATGTACCAAGCGCGGTATTCCACTCTACGCGGTGATGGCAGTCTGCGCATTCGGCCTGCTCTCTTTCTTAAACGTCGGCCGAAGCAGTGCGGAGGTCTTCAACTGGTTCGTCAACATCGTAAGTGATCGGCCTCCCGTCCCTACACGACGTCAACCTGATCTTCCTCCCAGACCACGGTCAGCGGCCTCTTCAACTGGCTCACCCTTGGTATCTCATACATCCGCTTCAGCAAGGGTCTTGCAGCCCAAGGTATCTCCCGCGACCAGTTACCGTTCAAAGGGTACTTCCAACCATATGCCGCGTATTACACCGTCGGAATGAGTGCATTTTTCATCCTGATAACTGGCTTCGATGTATTCTTTCCTGAAAAACGCACGGCGAGGGAATTCTTTGGGGCGTATTCTGGAGTCTTGATGTTCGCGATTCCATAGTAAGTGCCTGCCTACGCTTCGCCGGATAGGCGGTGTTGACTGACGAGGTGAACAGTATCTTCCACAAGCTGTATTACAACCTCCCGGCAATTCTGTATGAAGAAATGGATTTCTTCACCGGAAAGGCCGAGGTCGATAGGGACGAGATCGAGAATATACCACCGGAGCCGAGGAACGTCTGGGAAAGTATGAGATCGAACGTTCTCCCCGTGTATAATAAAGTACGGTGTGCTAACCGCCATTCTCAGAAATCTGGTCCGCGATCGCATAAGTGCGAGAAGGGGAAAGTCGTAGGAAATTCAGGTAATATGTAGGACGGGAAAGATGTGATAATTACATAAAATCGAAGGGTTGTTTCCGTGATCACTCAACCGCTGGTCCGTATCCGCATGTAAAAGCACTTGGTCGTCTTGTAGGACTTAAATGTGAAATTCCCATTGAAAACCGGACTCGGCGAAGTGAGCAAGCCAAAAGTCGTCAATAGCTGTTATGAGTGACCACAGTGGCTTCGTGGAGCGGAGCGGCGATCTCAGCCTCGGGCAACCAGCTCACCCGCGGACCACGTGACATCACCGGCCGCAACCCGCTCGAGCCCGCGACGTGCTTTATATTTTATACATGCCTAGACGCCCAGACTCGCCACACCACGCACCGGTCTATGCCACCTTGAATTCTGGCGCCGTTATCGCCAGAAATTTTACCTCTCCGCTCTCTCTAGTACATGACTTGTATCACTCGGTGAATGTCATCGTTCGCTCACAGGTTTCCGTGAGCTCTAGCCATTGATCTTTGCCAAAGAAATTCCACTGAGGCGCCACTCTCTTAAAACAAGTAAAGAAATCCACTAAATACTATGCAGTTGAATGAAACATCTATCCAGCTCACCCCCAAATCCGTAAATACCCAAAGCAAAAACTTCCATCCACCTCACCAGGAAGGTCCGCACCAAAAACAAAAACAAAAAACAAAAACTTAGATGATAGATCCACCTCACCCGCAAAACCCAATGCTAAACCTAAACTTCCATCCAACCTCATCGGCGCTGCCTATTCTCGGAATCCCGGTGCTTCCGCCCGCCGTGGTGCCGCTGCATCTCAACATCCTGCAAGCCCGCCTCGCCACCTGTGTAACCCTTCCGATCCTCCGACAGGATAACATTAGACGGGTGCACGAGGTTGAACAGGAACACCGCGGCGGCCATCAAGACAGCGTCGAAGATGTACAGCCAGACCTCGTTGCGCATGAGGTAGCCCTTATTGCCCTGGATATACTCGACGACCCTGAAGATGCTCCTGACCATGATGAGGGCGGAGGCGCCATAGAGCACTCTCAGCAGGGTCAACCACCCGTTCTTCCCGCCGGTCTGCAGCGAGCTGGCGAGCACCGTCGGCTCGCGCACGATCTGCGTGTGGAACCGGATTGCGACCACCACGAACCCGCCAAAAAACAGCAGCTGCACGAATAGCCCGCCGAGAATCAGCTTCTGCCCCAGGTCCGCGGACTCCTCTGTCGCTTTGGCCATCATCCCGCCACCCCCGCCTTGCATCATGAACGAGAGCACGTCGCCAAGAACGAAGAATTTCGTCAGCCAGTTGAGCCGGATCATCGAGTGGTGCGCCGCATCGAGGTAGGCTATCAGGCGCCCTAGAACCATGTAGATCGAGGCTGCGAAGAGGGCCGGTGCTACGAGGAGGAGCAGCGATTGCATGATGTACGGCCCGAGATTCTCTTTGTCACTGTGCGACATTATCCGCCCAACGTATCCGATTGCCTCCACTGCGGTGGTGTTAGCCCTTTCACACATATACTCCATCGTGATGTTGAGGAGGGACCGGCGTACTCAAGGCGCCGATAAACATCGGTATGAAGTACCATGTCCGTGACCGGATAAGTTGGAATCCATGGGCAATTGTGGTAAGGGCGAAGATGACAGCGAATATCGCTGCAGCAACGATTGATGGTGTGTAGTAATAGAAGACGTATTTTTGTGGGACGACTTCGGTGGACATCGTGCCTTCGTCGGGTTGGGGTCGGAGCTGGAGCTGGAGACGGATGTATGGACGTATGGACGGGGGTGCGGCCGGGGGTGAAGGAATGGGAGCAGCGAGCAGCTGTGGTTCGGTGGAGTATTGCTTATCGGATTCGAGGTGTCTGGTCTGCCAAATAATTGCGGGTGTACAGCGGCCTTAAGTACGGACAGTGATCACCGTGAATGGTTTTGGGCGTCATATAACCAAGCACTTCGTATTCGCTGAACTGCGTGCCCGGTTCTTTCTCCTCCCTTTCGTTTGTGCGAAGCACCCTCTCCGCACTAGTTGGTTCAGAATACCCGTCTAGAACCTTGCGTGTTCGTTCGGAGCCCACCGCGCAGACAGGCCCGAGGAACCGTAGGTAGCTGTCGGTACGAATACGATGGGCCGCCACTAAACTGCGGAAAATCTGACGTGACGCTAGATAGACAATCCCCCGGCCGGCCCAAACGTCGCCACGCCGTACCGCTTGCGCGGATAACTAGGGGCGACAACGTAAGCTGTTCCGCAATTGGCTGCGACGGAAGCTGCCGGGCTCGTCTTCGTTCATGCGGAGTACTACGCTAGCTACTATCTAGTGCGAGGCATCCATTCGGACCCGAGATTCTCACTAAGTAGAGTACCCTGCTGGTAGGGCCAACGCTTGTTCGGACCACCGCCGGAACAAATTAAAGCGCCCTGGCTTCGAGTACGAAAACGAAAACGATACGGTACCAAACGTAGCCTAAACGTCGCCAAAATAAAGCTTGGGCTAATAGATGTGCTTATGGAGAGCGAGGGCGCAGTTACTATATGGCATGTACCAGGTACTCCATCTACTTACACAGTCCTACAAAAGGGGCATGATGGCATGGCATGGAATACGTCAGGGTTTGTGGCTTAGATATGTACTCCACATAGGTAAACGGAAGGCGAACATCCCGAATCACAGGTAGGCGTGTACCTAGCCATGTTCTAGAAGTCCTTCCATTGCGTGTAATAAGGTTCCTTAAAGTTAAGCTAGAGTTCGAGCTCGGTTGGTAAACGAATACATTGAACTGCGGTGATTCGTTTAACTTCAACTCACCAAAAGGCGGGTTGAAGGTTGAAACCAGGCTGAAAACCAGCAGAATTACCGCCCTCGGAAGGATCACACGGTACTCACCATCCAACCTCAGGCCAGACTGTTTCGTGAGGTTTTTTGGTATTTCTTGGAACGTCCCAGAAAGGTCACTCCGAGGTGCTGGCGGCGATCTCCAGAAAATCTTCTCCAACACACCTCAACTCGCCTAATTTAACCTCGAGGAGTCAAGGAGTCGAGGAGGCGAGGACCCTAAATAAATTGCGAACAGCAGAGAGTTGGCCGATCGAGTATGTCCTAGGTAGTATGTAACGTCAATGCGGATACGAGCTAGCTAGGTGGACCAGATATTTAGAGTATGATGGATATCATTCTACAGAGCGTACGTACCCTCGTCGTCGCAGCAAAGCTGAGCATCCGCAGCCTTGGCCATTCGATACGTCGAGGCGCTGTGCAGCGGTCCAACTTCTCCCCGAGCCTGGCTCAGCTGTTGGTAGACAGTAGATTGACACCGAACCGATTGTAGACTGGACTGGTCACTTTTGTGGTGGGTCGTTGGTAGGAGCGGTTCCCCTGAGCTGAAGATGATACCACTGCTAGGTAACGGATTGATCTACGAACGCGAAACACAGACGATACGGTGGGCTCCTCTGGCGACGTTTGCGAAGCGCTGAGCGAGTCTAATCGGATCCGTCTCGATTCTCGAACGCGGATACATGTCTGCCCGTTTGTCTGGCGCTTCAGGATCGGCGACGAGCCTAATTCACAATAATCCCCCGCCACACGATGCATTTATGCTCAAAGTCGGTCCATGCCTCGATAAACCCGGCGAAAACAACTTCTGCCCACGGGCCACGGCGGTTTCTGCACGGGTGCGTGTCATAGGAACTCACTCGGAGAACGCCTGTAAACGCACGTCAGAACGAGCAAGTTGATTCCGTGATCGTAGCCCATTCGCCAGTATACTGTGGTACCTCAAATGGACGGCCAGCCGACAGGAAACTGGAAGACCAGTGCTAGTGGGTGGGGCTGCGGGATAACGCTGTCCCGAGGATACCTTTTCGAGCAATACAGGGTGGGGTGTCGAGAACCAAGCAGAAGCAGAAGACGTTGTGACTGGATGCTAAACAGAAAAGAATGTTCACCAACAGGATAGCCAGCTCGGATGGGAGGGAGGCGGGGAAGTGGATTGCTGCCACGAAATACACAGTAGTTATCCAGACGGCGGACAGGATACTCGGAGCGCGCGTGTCTTGTTCTGGATGGGCCTGATACACCATGATGAACCAATCCAGACCGCAACACAAACGGTGAAATCATCCAAGTATCGTACGCATTTGACATTCTCTCTGCACCCACTGAAGGATCTAACAGGATCCAACGGGCTGGCCTGCACCCTAAGTCCAAGTCCAAGTCCAATTCCAAGTCCACGGAGCTGAAGACTCCCACCACCACCAAATCATCAAACCAGCAAATCAAGACCCACCCACTGCAGCAGTTTCCAATCACATTTGGGAAAGATTCCACTAGTAAACGCTCGGTCGAACCCCCCGAAATGATAAAACTCGTGGCCTCGCAAAGGGGGTGCTCCTTTGAGGACTAAAAGGGAGGATGGCTTCAGCCTTCGGCGGTAAACGACAGGGCTTCGGATACGGACGGAAACTAGGAGGTAGGTAGTTATTCCCCAAGGGCTAAGGTAGACCTGGTATGTATGGGCTATCGCCGGCGCTGTCCCCTGGATCTTTTCAGCTGTGCCTCCGCGCTCGTTGAGTAGCCGTCGGGCACTTTCGCCGCAACGGCTAATGCCGCCGCCCGGGCCCCAAGCAATGGTCGAACCGGCAGATAAACCGGTTCTCCCTACTGCTCGATTCGTCCGGTGCATGGTGTGGAGGAGGGATGAGCAGCTGTCGGCGAGAGGAAACGGATGTAGTTAGTGTAGATGGTCAAGGCAGCCAGCGGGGAGGGAGCGAACTTGAGTGGCCTCTCTCGCTCTCTCTCTGTCTCTCATCATCATCTACAGAATAGACCATCAACCTCTACCTCCTCTTTCTCCCTGTGGGTTCTCCTTTTCTCGACCGCTTTCCAGCCTGGGGAGGCATTGGCGAAAGAGCCCTCGCAAAAGTGGAACCAGCACAGAGCTACCTAGTCCATTCATCAGATACGGGCTCGAATTCGGATGGCTATGCCCCCACGATCGGTCCAGTTCAGTTTCGACTGAAAAATGAAGTTACTGAACCAGTATGCACCAAATTTAAGCAGTTGCGGCGATCTCGTCGGGCGTCTAGTCTGGTCTTCCGCCTCGACTGCGTTCAAGCTCCATTCTGTAGGTGATGGTTGTCGTCTTACATGCCCGATGCCGCTGAACCAACGCTCGAACGCAGGAACAGCCACAGTGCCAAGTGTACACGATCCTCGGACCTCAAGGAAGAAGCCTGCCCCCTCTACCCCTTCTACTCCTAAGATTCAAGATCGACCCTTCCGTAGTTTCAACTTCAGAGACGACGCGGCGGCCCGTCTTGCGCGGTGAGCCCTGGGGTGGCCTTATGGTATTCATGTAAGCCACGGAAAACACCCTCAACTTCGCAACTTCACCACAGCGTCTCGGCCTCGCAACCGGCCAAAACGGTGACCGAGTTCTACCGTATTGAAACCCCCTCTCCGACTCCGAGCTCTTGACTCTTCGCGCGCGATATATCCTCCACAACCTCCCGGCACAGGCACGACTTAGCCGTCCTCCCCGCACCTCCCCGCTGCGGCGATGTGACGGCAACAAAACCGTCGGCCCTAGCTACCAGTGGTCTATGCCCGCCGCACGCCGCCGCACTCGGAAGGTTCTCTAAAGGAAGCTTCAACGTCATCGTTACGTTGCGTTCATTTTGAGGTAAAGTTACAGAGTTATAGTTTTCACAAAGTTACCGTTTCACAAAGTCCAGAAGTTTCGATCCGACGCTGAGATTTAACTCGAGAAAACGTATGCCTAACCGTCTGGGCATATTTATGAAAGGCTATAACTCTCTCCAACTCCTTCCACTGTCCCCACCAACTGCTCTCACTGCTTCCACCCGCTGCTCCTCGCACCTGTACCCGCACCGACTCGCACCCGCACCCGCAGCCGCACCCACTCACACTCGCACCCGCGCACCGTCACAATCCGTCCACGCCGCCCCGCATCCACGCCGCAACTCCGCAATGAAGACGCCCACCCTCCTCTCGCTCCTCTCCCCACGGCGATGCGTGGCCGCTGCCAAGGCGCGCAGACGGAGCTCGAAGCCATGCAAACCATGCAACTCGTGCGTATCGTGCGTTTCGTGCGTTTCGTGCCCACCGTGCCCACCGTGCCCAGATTGCAAGCCGTGCAACCCATGCAACCCGTGCCAACCGAGCAAACCGAGAAACCCGTGCAAGAGCTGCGACCGCCCGTGCAACGTGCGCGACAGCGGCTACACAGTGATCCCCGAGGAGTATGTGGGCCAGGCAGGCGATGTCCCCGCTAGCTGGTGCAAGTGCTGCTTTGAGTGCGTGCTCATGCAGTCGATTGAGCTGGAACTGAGGATGGAGGATTTAAAGCTGGAGAGGGAGGGGCGAGAGGGGCGAGAGGGGCGAGAGGATGTCCAGACGGTTAAGAGGAGGATTACTGAGGCGGGGTGGGTGGAGGTGGAGGTGTAGGTTGGGATTGGGGTTGTAGGGGGGAAAGGCGATGGAGGTGGAGTGATTTGGCGCGTGGGATGAAGTGTCTATAGATGGTGATGGCTCTGCGATTTTTGCAATGAGTGTTGGAAGTTTGGTGTTCTTGTGATGATCAAGTATTGGTCGAGATGGGAAGATGTTTGATGACAGACCATTGACGAGTCAATTCATATGTACAAATAAACAAAAGCAAACAAAGTCGAAAGCAATTAGTCTGAAGAAAAGACTAAACACACCCCAAACAAGAACATCAAATCGACCGCTCTCCTTGACAATGTCCCATACCACACTGCAACTCCCCACGAGCGCAGAAACGATGAATTGACCTAGTCATGCCACATCTCCCATTACTCACAGCGCCATACAAAGTTCCGGGACACACGAGGCCCCTTTCGTATCCACCGTAGAGCACACGAGGCCCTCCCATGGCTGAGCAACACGAGGCTCTCCCTGAGCACACGAGGCTCCCCACCAGAAGCAACACGAGGCTTCTACCATCCCAGGGCACACGAGGCCCCTGGAGCGCACGAGGCTCCGCACATCCCAGAGCTCACGAGGCTCTCCCTACTCGAGTCCACGAGACTCTCCCCGGGCAACACGAGGCCCGAAACCCTAAAGGGCAACACGGGGCCCTTCTTTCCTGAAGATCACGAGTCTCCGGAGCTCACGGGGCTCCCCACAACTTTGGCCGCTCGGGCTCACGGGGCCCGACGCGGCGTGAGCAGCACGGGGCTCGGATGGAGCAGCACGGGGCTCCGGTGGAGTTCACGAGACTCCATGGTGGCAACACGAGGCCGAGGTACAACCCGAAAGCAAGCTGTAGAGAGCACATCAGCATGAGCTCGAGCGCGATATCGAGGAGGGCATACCGCAAAACTATATACATGGCTCCTTAAAAACCGAATCGGATCGACCAATAATAATTGACGACGTGACCTAGTGTCCATTAGCGTTGTTACCATCTTCCCCGCACCGAATCAACGAGTCACCTACAACTTTGCGTTCCACCACTCTTCCGTTCAACGGGATGCATCGAGTACTATCTCATTTAGTGGGCTTCCCTGGGGGGTCCACCACCTTTTCCTCCGCCGAGCACAATTATTTCGAAGGCGAATGCGACGCGGATTGGATGCGGTTTCTGAAGCCGCGCCGCCAACAGTCAGTTCTGTTCCACAGTCATAGACCGTTTCACCATTCGCATCTGAGACTCACCGATGAAAAAGGATGAATGCGCCAACACAAATGAGAAAAGAGAGGGATATCGACAAATGCGGAGTCCAGCTCTGAAGGGTATCAGCTATTTCGCGAGTATCACAAGTACTCGGACGTCCTAAAGATGGTATCGAAGCGACGGGGATCCATGCGTGGTATCGGTACGGTACGGTAAAGGCCTAGCAATGAAAGGGTATAGGTATGGTACAGTCGAAATTATGAGGGTGATTACGGTGGACTCCGGAAGATAGGCCAGGTATTATTGCGGTAGAGGATCGCGAAAGTATAGCACGTCGAAGGAGTGGAATGGCAGACGATCGGAAAGCTACGAAAGGGACATCGATCGAGTGCGCGGCGGTACGAATTAAACCTTAACTGGAAACCATTAGCCAACGAAAGAGGTCAGGAACACGACACGAACATACCTTTTTGCACGACTCGGTCGGCCCATGGCATCAGGTGCTCGGACGGGCATCAGTCGGTAATGATTTACGGGGAAGGCATTGGCGATACGGGGGGAGTGGGTTTAGCCGGGATGGCGATACCGATCAATCAGGGCGCGGCATTGGCAATTTACGTCTGGCAACGTTAGCGATACTGCGAAAACAGCCGATGGGATGTCCGAGATTAAGCCTTACCAGGGTCACATTGTGCGAACGTAAGCCGGTCAGGGGTGTGGGGAGCTCGCTCGTCCGGGTTCGCTGCCGAACTTGCCGCCGCATACGAACAGCATCTTTACAGCGTCCTTGGTTCATCGGGCTTCGGAGGGCTCCTACATGTATCCCTAGAACATCGATTAGTCATAAAGCAATGCATGGAAAGGAATCAGCATACAAACTCGGTTGAGTGTCGTTGTACAGATCCGGAATGCACACATCGAATGTCGAAAGGCGGATTCACACATGGACGAAAGCAAAACACACATGCTGCGGCAGTCATTAGTACCCCGTGAGGATACATACCAACGCTGCATCCGTGGTCAAGCATGGCGGCCCTCCTTGTCGATCCGACATTCTTTCCGACATCGAACCTATACAGTCAGTAGGCGGAGACCTACCGGGCATAGCCTCAATGGATGACCGGTGCGTTGGGTGGCAATGTCAGAGTCCAGTAGAACAGCCTTCGATTCGGCGTTGTCCATCCGGGATGGTACTGTGCTTCCAAAGTCAACGTAGAGAGGGTTTCATACGTTTCTCGCTCTTCCGTTCGGTGTTGAGTGTTGAACTGATCCCGAGCAGACAGCACGAAGATGTTAGTATATGATCCCGCGCCCAACACTGCACAGCTATCGCATCGCACCCCACTCCAGGGAACACATACGGATTTGGCCGGCGAAGACGAACACCTTTCCATGGGTGATAGGATTTGATGTGGTTCTCATTCGTAATCCTAAGAGCTCGAGCGTGTTTATCTAATACGTCTCAGCAACCGCTAACGTCGTGGACCTCCTGGCACTCCGCATGAGTGTGTCAACATACGCAAGTCCTTTAATTCCAATGCATGTCGCAATGCAGCTGACGATCGCGTGAACAGGTGAATCGAATGACGTCGATCCGGCAAGGGGGCGTATGGCTATCAAAGCCATCGCGAGAAACGAAGCGGGACATGACGAGACGACAAAGGAGAATGAGAAGAAGAGGAAGAGGAATGCCTGCGAACGTGATAGGAAGGTGAAGGGAAAGTAAACGAGTGATGGAGAGTCTGTCGGGATGGTGGTTCACAACCCGCAGTTTTATACTGCTGGAAGCCCACCGCTTTCCACTTGCTACGAAACAATTATCACATCGCCCACCACCACCAGCAGCAGCACATGGTGCAGCGCATCATTCCCACGGAGGCGTCAGTCCTGGTGATGATGATGCCGATACCACACCACACGTGAGCCAAGAGCCAACCGCGGCACTGTGGTGGTGGTGTGAGGAGTGCGGTGCGACGTAATTCGTGCACATCCCACAGCTTCGCCAAAAGATGCCGCACGAGCTGGCCAATTGCAGCCGGCGCAAAACAGGGTTCTCCACTCGGATGCATCACGTAACGGGAAGTGGGTGTCGAGCGGAAACACGCTGATGAGCAAATGTCGTTGCTGCGATCGAGATTGCAACCTCAGGGGGTTTCTATTTTATTTTATTTTTGCCGAATTTCGGTGCCGTCACGCGATGACCACCCCACCTCGATTCTCGGCACAACCACCATCCTCGCAGCGGCGGCCGCTCAATGCGATGCCTTTCCGTCTCGCTGCCGACGGTGGCCGTTCCACTCAATGCGTCTCCTTCAACCCACAACCGCTATTGGTACAGTCAAGGTACGCATATAGTACCTTCGACAGCTAGGTACGTATAACCGGTACCAGAGCTGCGATGAGCTATAGCTCCACAGCTCCCAATCGACCCAAGACAAGCTTCGTGCTGCAGCCAAGACATACCAGCTTTTACCGCATCCGGTGCTCGCGGCCCCGGATTCTGCAACTGCGAACGATCGGCAGATGGGATCACCTCTCCTTGGTGGCACCAGTTGTGCAAAGTCGGAACAGGTTTTGTGCGGCGACCAAGGCGCTACCCCGCATTTTGTCACACGACCCGTGCAGCGGAAGTGTGGGTCGCTAGTGGCCAACTGCCTGGATGGGCACGGACTGCATTCCGCCGCCCGACTCCGTCCACCGTCCAGTCACCCCACCATCACCACCACCATCAGCCCAATTTCCAAAATGCACCACTCGGCGCATTGGCACACCACCCCATCATGAGTTGCGCCTTGGCCGTTGGGGGCGCACCACATCCCCCGGAGAAGGATATCGCACTCACCATAGACTCGACGTTGCCGAATTCCCTTTTATACCAAACAGCATCCACCCACTGTTGTCATTCCCCTTCTCTCCCATCACTCTTGATCTCTGACAGAGGAAGTACGTACTGCCTTCAAAACCCATTCATCAGACCACTCGCGCATCTATATTTCCCCGTTCCGAAATCAATTCCTACACCCACCCACCCACAATCCCAGAATGCCTTCTAAGAAGAACGCAAAGGCGGCCACCGCCGTAGAGACACCAGCTCCCGCCACCACCGAAGCTAAGGATGCCACCACATCCGACATGCCCGAGGGCCCCGCAGACGGGAAGAAGCATCGCCGCGGAAGCTCCGTCTCGGAGAGTGTAGCCTTCAAGGCCGAGGAATTGGGTACGCACATCAATTCGACCGAGTCGATTGAATTGCCGTCATCACGGACCTGCCGCTGACGATCGTCTTCCTATGTAGCTGCCAATAAGACGCAAATAACAATACACAAGGACGTTCCAAGACTCAATTGGTTAGTCGAGCTTCACTTCACCAATGCGCTTCCAGATCAGCGTGTGCTGATACATAGCTTGGATTGTAGGAAGATGAACACCTCTCTCACAACAATCGACGAGTTCAACCTCGACGTGCCACTCACCAACCCACCTCTGAAGGCTGTCTACATCTGGTTCCCCAGCGGGATTAAGATTACTGCCCGGAACCTGAAGCATGGCGTCACGATAAAGGACGCCTTGAAAGCCATCTACAAGCTCTACCATAAGAAGGTAAGAGAATGCATTACCCCTGCCCGATGAGCTTCCGGCTGATTGGACTTGAAGGCCGACGACGAGCTGGACTTGCCGGTGCTGGACACCATCGAGTGGACGCAGTTCTTCGCCGAAGACAGAGAGAACTGGGGGGCCGTCTTGGTGAAGCAGAAGAAGGAGCAGGCCCCTGTCACCAAGAAGAAGGCCAAGAACTGAGCATGCTCAGGTCCCATTTGTGATGACCAATGTTGTCACTGAGACATTGTTGATGCTTGCATCACGTTTCTCTACTTTACCACGTGTGATCGATGGTCACTTTGGTTTTTGGGAGTTTTGGCTTTTGGTGTTTTTTCTCTTTCATATCTCTACTCTGCTCTGTTGGAATAATCCTTGGAATATATTCCTCCAATATACATCGGCTGCGGTTCTCGAGCATTCGTTTCCCTCATGCACTCCAAAATCTCATAGTGTGTCTTGCCGTAGAGACTCCTCCGCGTCGATATCCTCCGTGAGTTGCCTCGAGATGCGGACCAGCTCCCCCTCCAGCTCCACCAACTTGTCGGCATCCAACACTGGTATAGCCGGCGTATTCTCCATCCACAGCTCGCGCTCGGGACCTCCCCAAAACACCACATCCTTCTCCAGCGGCACCTCGATCTCCCACGGCTCATGCACCTTCCTGAACTTGACATCCGCTAGCTCCTTGATCTCCCTCCGCAGCCTCATGCGCGACTCCGACGCCTTCAACGCCGCCAGCGTCGTCTCCAGCGCCATCAATATCTCCTCCCTTAAGCGCTTCCCCTCGTCGCCCTCCCAGTCAAGTGCGTAGTACTCATCCGCGGCCTCATCGTGATACCTCCACCCGTCCTCACCCCGATGCACGCGTTTGCACCGCCCATCGAGCCTATCCTCCAGCGCGCGGCGACACCCGGCAATCTCTTGTGCATCGCCGAGCCCAGCCACGACCAGGCACGCGCACAGCGAATGCATCAGCTCCCTCCACGCGTCCATCGTGAACGCGGTGCAGTCCTTACACGGCGCCCAGTTGCAGCGCTCGATGTTGTTCGCCAGCAGGCGGGCCGCGAACGCCGAAGACTCGGGTTCGTTCTTGGTGGCGAGCAGCGGGGAGAGCTGCAGGCGGCGGCGCCGGAGGTTTTTGGAAACCATGTGCTCCATCCCCTTGTCGGCGGGAGTCGTGGGGTCCGCGCAGAAGCGCGCGAGGTAGGTTAGGTATTGCGAGGTGCGGCCGGACGCGGACATGGCGAGCTGCAGACGGGCGAGGTACTTGTTTACGAAGCCTGAGGTGGTGAAGCCAGAGGGGGCGATGCGGAGGAGGGAGAAGTCGTTGATCAGGACGCGCTCGATGCGAACGTGGTCGTCGAGGCGAGTGAGGGAGTCGAGGAGCCCATCAAGGCACTCTCGGACGAGGTCGTAGGTGCGGGATTTTCCGGCTTCGAGGTAGAGCTGGATCGCACGTTGGAAACAGTGCGCAGCGGGTCCAGGCTCTGAATGGTCGTTCAATAGGGTGACGCCAAATTCGGCATGGAAGGCGGCAGAAAGAAGCGAGTAGTTTTTGGAGACGAAGGAAGTGGGTTTGCGGAGGACATAGATGTAGTGCCACCAAAGCTCTTTGGAGAGGTGCTCGTGATCAGTGTTCGGGAATATT